>NC_087206.1:57074289-57086789 GCF_015104395.2 Macrobrachium nipponense
TACTATATATATTATATATATATATATATATATAATATATTTGTATATATATAATTCTAAGTACAGAACCTGAATTCGACAGGATTATGCATGATATGGCACAGTAGAAATGACTAACTTGGTAGCCGAATCAATAACTCCTCGTTTCTTTTATATCATTGTTGACTCTTTTCGAATTCAAGTACTTCACTTAATATCGAAATCAGGAAGTCTGCTCCACACCATGATAACTAACTAGTATGTTGGTAACAAGTGGCTCATTTGGCAACCAAAGCGAATTATGTATAAGTGCACCTGCCTGGCCAGGATTCGAACCTATGCCTTGTAGGTTTGGTACAGAGGAAATATAGGCTTGTTGGTTCAGCCTTCAATATATATTTAATTCCATATAGACTCTACCATCGAATTCAGTTTCTGTGCTTAAACCAGGAATGTATGCTGGACCCCCGGAATCGTAGATTTGAAGCCTTGCTGTCTCTCTTGCTTCCTTATGAATATATCTCCCTGACTGCTGTTTTCCTGTGAATATATATATATATATATATATATATATATATATATATATATATATATATATATATACATAAGTCATATCACATTACCGATTCATATACATACAGAGCTACAAATGTCCTTTAATATCTAATTCGCTCTACCCGGGAATTAATATATTTTCATATATAATTAACCGAAGGGAAATTTTTAGGCGATAAGAGAGTTGTCGGCTCCCGGGCGCGAACCATAGAAACCAAACAAATCCAGGTCTAATCCTGGATTTGTTTGGTTTCGATGGTTCGCGCCCGGGAGCCAACAATTTCTTAATGCCTAAAAAATTCCCCTTCGGTTAAGCATATATGAAAATATATTAATTCCGAGGTAGAGCGAATTAGATATTAAAGGACATATGTAGCTCGATGTATGTATATGAATCACGGTAATGTGATATGACTTACACACACACACACACACACACACACACATATATATATACATATATATATATATATATATATATATATATATATATATATATATATATATAATGTACACCTTGTGCAAACAAGCTGTAGCAGGCCTAGATGGGACATGCAGGGCTATGGCCAGGAAATGAATTATTATTACTATAAGGTTTATCAAAAGATATGATTAGAAGAACGCTATTTGGCTCAGTGACACTAGTAAGACTGGCTACTATGTACAATAGCAGCAACAAATATGCCACCAAATTGCAAGCAAGAACACTTGAAGTAAGGATTTAAAACTTAAGACTAACAACATTGAGCAAAACTATGCAATGGAGCACTGTAAGCAAGCCTTTGCTCTCACTGGTATCCTAGGATTCAACCCAAGATTGGCACTGACAGAGTGCGTTGAGTGACACTGTTGAACTACTGGAGAAGGCACACAATGGTGCAGGCTACATGGATCTGTAAAGCAGTCAGAATTGATGCACAAGTCCAGTGAAGAGTTAAAATGAGTAAATGTGCAAAAGCATACGAATTACTCAAATTCAATATTGCGTTATTGCAATGCATATAGTGGATTGGTAGCATAAATGAATATCACTAATTCCAAACCAATTTCACAGTTATTTGATGCTCACACAGGTCTCTGATGGAGACGGGAATATTAAGGAATGGGAATAAGAGAAACAGGGAATGAGTGCTAGGAATAGGAGGTGAAGGGTCAACAGAACAAATTCCAATTTCAGTTACCTTAGTGCATGGACAGGATGTCAGCGGAAGGACGTGGGTCACTTGCAGGCTTCACCAAAGGACAGGCAGACGCTTCTCTTCAAGAAGATAGATAGCAGCGGGCCAAGTGTAGGGCGTAATACTGATTCCAGACATTATAGTACCGTGTCAGGTTAGGGTGCACTGCAGGGTATACTACCACGGGAACTGGTTAGGACAAAGTGCAATTTTGTAGGCCAGGTCAGGCCATATTTATACCAGTTGAAAGAGATCGGTCGCATCTGGTTCAAGCCAGCTTGAGTCTCATCGGAGACTTTCATCTCCATCGTCAATTCTTGTTAATTACCTGAAAAGGGTCATTGAACGCTGTCAGGTAGGTATGGAAATGTGGTTCCAGAGGTTTACGATGACCATTGGTCATGGAGGTGAGTGTAGCAGAGTCGTAGAGGCGGAAGGATTTCGATAACAATAGCGAGGGAAAGAGGTCAGGTAGAAGGCCAAGAAGGGACCAGTCAATGACATGAATGAAATTTCATGTTTTGGACGGCGACTAGCAACTAATGGCCTCTTGCTAAATTAGACTGGGGACCGAAGTACAAAGGGGTATAATAGAAAAGGGGCTCTATTCCTTTAAGTGGAAGTAGCCCTTCTAGATTTGTTATATGGCCAGCAGTTAAGTCTGATGAGAAGATGACAAGCTACCACGCAGGTGTATGGGTCATTAAAATCTTATTCTCAAAGGGAGAAGGGCTTAACTCAAAATTCATTCTCATGGCCCAGAAGGCCAAAACAAGAAGGGTCACGTGTACTGGATTTGACATTCCTGTTCCTGTGATCTATTACTTTAGAATATTCTTTAAGTTTTTTGCAATTTGTTAAAGAAAAGAAAATAAAGAGGGTCCAAAATGGACACTCGTGTTTATATATATATATATATATATATATATATATATATATATATATATATATATATATATATATATATATATATATATCGAGCTACAATGTCCTTTAATATCTAATTCGCTCTACCTCGGAATTAATAATTATTTTCATATATGCTTAACCGAAGGGGAATTTTTTCTCGATAATAGACTTGGCCTGGAACGGGGCGCGAACCCACGGAGCCTTTCAAATTCAGGAAAGTCAGTGAAGCTTTTACCTACTTCACCACCGCAAGAGGTGGTGTAGTAGGTAAAGCTTCACTGACGTTCCTGGATTTGAAAGGCTCCGTGGGTTCGCGCCCCGGTCCAGGTAAGTCTATTATCGAGAAAAATTCCCCTTCGGTTAAGCATATATGAAAATATATTAATTCCGAGGTAGAGCGAATTAGATATTAAAGGACATTGTAGCTCGATATATATATAATGTAATATATATATATATTATAATATATATAGTATATATATATATATATGACTGGTAAAAATGTTCTGTAACAACAGAATTCCATCTAATAAAAGGAGCCCATAAAAACACCAAAATGTAAAGAGAAAAGTACTATATTTCAGAGACTGCTGTCTCTCTCTTCAGGTATATGAATGAGAAAAGTTTACAGAAAAGGTGGTATTTATACAAAGAGATCCGTCCACAAGTAAGCCAATTTAGGTCACCCCCGCTGATAATCTTCCTTTAATCTTCTTAAGCGTTGGTTGAATGAACACTTCGTCGACGACATCTGAGATCCACGCCCCTTTTGAAATGTTCATTACCTGCTTCTCTTTTATTAAGGCCGATTCCATCATTTGACTCTTGTACCGGCAGTTGCTGCTATAAATTACACGTGACATATTCCAGTTTATTCTATGGTTATGTTCATTTATATGGTTGAAAATGGCCGAATCTGTTGTCCATACCTAACTGACCGTTTGTGTTGTATTAATCTCTGGGGAAGTGATTTACCTGTAAATCCGATGTAAGATTGGTCACAGTCCTGGCATGGGATCTCATATACCCCAGAGTCTTTGGGAGATGTCTTTTGTTGGACGTTAATCAGGGATTTGGCTAAGGTATTTGGGTAGGTAAATGCAAAAGGGTTGGATTTCCCAAGGGTGTGGGTTATTCTCTTAATCGTCTCCAGGTGAGGAATTTTTATTTTATTGTTGGGTGTGTCTCTGGTCTTGTCTTTAGGGGGTCGGTAGAAAATTACGTTTGCTTTTTGAATTGCTTTCTCAATTATATGGTCAGGATACTTTAAAGATGAAAGTTGCTTGCGAATTAGTTCAAATTCTTTTTCCAGGAAATCTGGGGAACAAATTCGTAAGGCTCTTAAGAATAGGTTGCTAGCTACACCTATCTTGATAGTAATGTCGTGATAGCTAAAGTAGTGAATATATGAAAGTTAGAACGTTGGTTTTCTGTATATGGTAAATTTGTATTCTGTCGTGTCTCTGATTATTAAAACATCAAGAAAAGGAATTTTGTTGTCTGTTTCCCATTCAACTTTAAATTTGATGCTGGGCACTAATGCGTTTAATTTTGAGAGGAATTCATTAAAATTACCCCACTTATTATCCCAAAATGTTAGGATGTTTTTGGGTTTTATTGCATTTATTACTGTAGTTTCAAAGTATTCCATGTACAGATTGGCTAAAACAGGACTTAAAGGACTACCCATACTACACCCGAATTTTTGCTTGTAGAATGATTCCCCGAATGAAATACGTTATTAGATGCACATAATTCAACTAACTATTATTTTGTCAAGCGCCAATGGGAAATGATCTGAATAGGGGGATAATTTTTCCCTTAAAAACTGAAGAACGTCCTGTACTGGTACTTTTGTGAATAGGGAGTCTACGTCAAGGCTTAAAAGTTTTATGTTGTGAAGTGGTATATGTGCTTCTCTGAATTTGTGACAAAAATCTTCCGAATGTTTGATGTGACTGGGAGAAAAAGTGCCTAAAAAAGGAGAAAGGAGGCCAGCTAACCATTTAGAAATTTGTAATTGAAAGCTCCGGCGCATGAAACGATGGGTCTGAATGGAAGATTGTCTTTGTGAGTTTTGGGAAGGCCATAAAAGTAGGGTAATTTAGGATTAATTACTTTAAATTTCTCTAATAGTTCAATACTCTTTTTGTCTTGGCCAATTAATCTTACTTTCCGAAAAAATTCTGTGGGAACGTTCTGGAGGGGATTTTTCGTCAGTTTTTCGTAAGTATTTGTGTCGCTAAGGAGCTGGTTGATTTTGTCGAGGTAGAAGTCTTTGTCCATTATTACAATTTTGCCGTCTTTGTCGGATCTACTTATTATAACATCTAACTTTTTTAGCGAGTGGATGGCTATCATGAATCTGCGGGGAACAGGATATTTCTTATGAAGGTCAGTTAAAGCATTTAGTAACACTCCTTTTAAACATATCTCTTCACGGCTGTAGTTTTTGTCAGATATGAATTTATCAAAAGCCACTATGAAGTCTAGGTTGTTTTTGCGGTCTGGCATAAGGGCAAAGGATAAGCCTAAATTTAAAACTAAATGTTGATTTACAGTAAGGGGGGTGTTGGATAAGTTTAAAACTTTGTCTTGTTGTTCAAGATTATTCCATGCGCTATTATCTATTAGGTTATTTAACTTGCGTAAAAGTCTGTTGGAATGAGTCACGCTATTATAGGCAGCAATGTCGGAACAGAATGAAATCAGATACCTGTATATGTGGTCCGTAGTGAGGAGGCAAAGATTAGATTGAGTTCCATATATCACTCTGCGTAGCACGAAGATGTCGTTTCTCGTACTGGTGATTCTTTCTTCCAGGAAAATCGTGTGTGATATAGGGAAGGGGTTTGATTGCAGAGTCCATCTCCCGAATCCGTACATTTTTGTTCAGTTCTTTCTCAAACTTGCGGAAAACTGGCTTGACTTCTGGAAGTGAGTGAAGAATCGTGGAAAGGCGGTTGAATTCCATAATGGGCAGAACATTTTTACCAGTCATAATGGGCTGACAATGACTGGTAAAAATGTTCTGCCCACCGCAAGTTTGAGAAAGAACTGAACAGACTACACCGGCTGAAAAACCAAAAACACTTTTTGGAAGAAGGCCTCAAAGAACAAGTACTTCCAAAAATGTACGGATTCGGGAGATGGACTCTGCAATCAGACCCCTTCCCTATATCACACAAGATTTTCCTGGAAGAAAGAATCACCAGTACGAGAAACGACATCTTCGTGCTACGCAGAGTGATATATGGAACTCATCTAATCTTCGCCTCCTCACTACGGAACACATACAGGGTATCTGATTTCATTCTGTTCCGACATTGCTGCCTATAATAGCGTGACTCATATTCCAACCAGACTTTTACGCAGTTAAATAACCCTAATAGATTAATAGCGCATGGAATAATCTTGAACAACAAGACAAAGTTTTAAACTTATCCACACCCCCTTACTGTAATCAACATTTAGTTTTAAATTTAGGCTTATCCTTTGCCCTTATGCCAGACCGCAAAACAACCTAGACTTCATAGTGGCTTTTGATAAATTCATATCTGACAAAACTACAGCCTTGAAGAGATATATTTAAAAGGGATGTTACTAAATGCTTTAACTGACCTTCATAAGAAATATCCTGTTCCCCGCAGATTCATGATAGCCATCCACTCGCTAAAAAAGTTAGATGTTATAATAAGTAGATCCGACAAAGACGGCAAAATTGTAATAATGGACAAAGACTTCTACCTCGACAAAATCAACCAGCTCCTTAGCGACACAAATACTTACGAAAACTGACGAAAAATCCCCTCCAGAACGTTCCCACAGAATTTTTTTCGGAAAGTAAGATTAATTGGCCAAGACAAAAAGAGTATTGAACTATTAGAGAAATTTAAAGTAATTAATCCTAAAATTACCCACTTTTATTTTAGGCCTTCCCAAAACTCACAAAGACAATCTTCCATTCAGGACCCATCGTTTCATGCGCCGGAGCTTTCAATTACAAAATTTCTAAATGGTTAGCTGGCCTCCTTTCTCCTTTTTTAGGCACTTTTTCTCCCAGTCACATCAAACATTCGGAAGATTTTTTGTCACAAATTCAGAGAAGCACATATACCACTTCACAACATAAAACTTTTAAGCCTTGACGTAGACTCCCTATTCACAAAAAAACCAGTACAGGACGTTCTTCAGTTTTTAAGGGAAAAATTATCCCCCTATTCAGATCATTTCCCATTGGCGCTTGACAAAATAATAGTTAGTTGAATTATGTGCATCTAATAACGTATTTTCATTCGGGGAATCATTCTACAAGCAAAAATTCGGGTGAAGTATGGGTAGTCCTTTAAGTCCTGTTTTAGCCAATCTGTACATGGAATACTTTGAAACTACAGTAATAAATGCAATAAAACCCAAAAACATCCTAATATTTTGGGATAATAAGTGGGGTAATTTTAATGAATTCCTCTCAAAATTAAACGCATTAGTGCCCAGCATCAAATTTAAAGTTGAATGGGAAACAGACAACAAAATTCCTTTTCTTGATGTTTTAATAATCAGAGACACGACAGAATACAAATTTACCATATACAGAAAACCAACGTTCTCACTTTCATATATTCACTACTTTAGCTATCACGACATTACTATCAAGATAGGTGTAGCTAGCAACCTATTCTTAAGAGCCTTACGAATATGTTCCCCAGATTTCCTGGAAAAAGAATTTGAACTAATTCGCAAGCAACTTTCATCTTTAAGTATCCTGACCATATAATTGAGAAAGCAATTCAAAAAGCAAACGTAATTTTCTACCGACCCCCTAAAGACAAGACCAGAGACACACCCAACAATAAAATAAAAATTCCTCACCTGGAGACGATTAAGAGAATAACCCACACCCTTGGGAAATCCAACCCTTTTGCATTTACCCTACCCAAATACCTTAGCCAAATCCTGATTAACGTCCAACAAAAGATATCTCCCAAAGACTCTGGGGTATATGAGATCCCATGCCAGGACTGTGACCAATCTTACATCGGATTTACAGGTAAATCACTTCCCCAGAGATTAATACAACACAAACGGTCAGTTAGGTATGGACAACAGAACTCGGCTATTTTCAACCATATAAATGAACATAACCATAGAATAAACTGGAATATGTCACGTGTAATTTATAGCAGCAACTGCCGGTACAAGAGTCAAATGATGGAATCGGCCTTAATAAAAGAGAAGCAGGTAATGAACATCTTTCAAAAGGGGCGTGGATCTCAGATGTCGTCGACGAAGTGTTCATTCAACCAACGCTTAAGAAGCTTAAAGGAAGATTATCAGCGGGGGTGACCTAAATTGGCTTACTTGTGGACGGATCTCTTTGTATAAATACCACCTTTTCTGTAAACTTTTCTCATTCATATACCTGAAGAGAGAGACAGCAGTCTCTGAAATATAGTACTTTTCTCTTTACATTTTGGTGTTTTTATGGGCTCCTTTTATTAGATATATATATATATATATATATATATATATATATATATATATATATATATATATATATATATATATATATATATAATATATATATACTATATACACATGTGTGCGTGCATGATTGTGTGCATTCTTATGTCACTTGAAGGTAATGATAAATAGCATAGCGAAAATAGAGATATAATTCGAAATGTAATGTTCGCAAACAGTAAATGCACAATAACACATTTGGAAAGTAAAGGGGGAATTAAATGTCAAGCTTTTTGAAGGATCTAAAGCCTGTTTTTTAAAGCCAAGGGCACTAAACATTATTATTATTATCATTATTATTATTATTATTATTATTATTATTATTATTATTATTTACTTATTAGTTATTATTATTTATTATTATTATTATTATTACTACTACTACTATTATTATTATTATTAATTATTTAATTAAAATCTAACCTGTCTGTATTGATGCCACTTCTCAAATGTAAAAATAAGTTATTATTAAGAAAGAAACCGTAATTCTTTGTATGATCCAATTATGTTTGACCTAATAACCTTTGATTAAGCGAAGATGTGTCTCCACCTATTGCTACGCACACTAATTTATAATGTAATACAATAAATGCAAAAACAATTCCTCAGGTAAAGATGAAAGAAAGCCTCTTTTACTCTGCCCTTATTCAACTGACACTAGTCGAAGTCAAAGACAATGATGGTGACCAAATGGCAGTGGGTATTAGTCCAAATGTGTCTGATCTAACGATAAAACAACGTATTGAATGTTAACACAATATCAATCAGTTACTTTAAAACCTGCGTAAAACAAGGTTTTTCCATGTAGTTTACTTTTTACTTGTGATAATAGATTCCAATTTTCATGTAAGAAAAAAATGTTTCAAACTAATTATTGTATTAAAAATAATAAAAAAAACGTCCCGAAGGATATATTTCGTAAAGTGATGCAATATCTTATACCGTAATCGTACAATTGGACTTGCCCAGTCTCCAGCATGCTCTACTTAACTTATGGTTGTACTTTTTTTTCTCATTCTTTCAATGACTTTTCCATTTTATACTTATAATGATATGGTACAGAACGAACTTTTAACTGTAAATTAAAATCATAATCCAATACAGGCAAATTCTCTTTTACCTGATCAATTATAAAAAATTCCATACATTTAGACACAGTTATTTACACGGTACAGCATCAACCTGCACTCACTAATACTTCAGCTTCTTCATTAAAGCTCTGCCATCAAGGTTCACATCATTGTCGACCACAAAAGAAATATTTGACCCTTGGCAATTTTTCCATGAACTGCCACATCACACACTACGTTTCCATATACATTTATTTCTAATTTGTCATAGTTAAAAGTTTTTTTTTTTTTTTTTTTTTTTTTTTTGAGGGAGATGGGGATAACTGTAATTTTACTACATCCCTCTTAGAAATATTAGAAGCACTACTTCCGGTATCCAACTCATTGTTGAGAGATTCAACGGAGTTCAAATTCGTTTCAAAAAGCTTACACAAATCATAAGAGTGTGAGAAATTTTCATCCTCATTAGGTACAGCCGCCTCATTAAGAGAATGAACTTTCGAACCCTTTCCTTTCTTACTAAGGCTCCCTGAGCTAACATGACCTGTTTTGCCACAACTATAACAGGCAGCATCCTTATAGTTGTATTTATCTGCCCAATGATTACTACATCCATAGTGGAAACACTTATTGGACATTTTAAGTGCCTGGTTGACTCTTGAGTTTATTATTAGCACTAGAACTGAAATTTTTGGAACTTTATTCGCTGTGCTATTCTCAGCAGAACCATTCAGAGTACAAGTAGACTCATTCTGTTACATAAGCTGTTTCCAAATTTGTAACATTTGTCAGCAAATCCCCAGAAGATAGTCTCTTAAAATCAAAAGGATCTATTCCAACCAATAATTTTTCTCTTAAACGTCGGTCGAATTCTGTTTCTAATTCACACCGCTGGGCTAGCTACTTTAATTCAGCATAATAACTCATAACTGTTTCATTCCCCCTCTTTTTTCTTTGTAAAAAATCACATAAAGCTCTATGATAACTAGGCTTAGTAATAAAATGAGACTTTAAAACTGTCACTAATTCATCAAAAGGTATAGCAGAAGGCAATCTTGGAGCAGTTAACTTAAATATTGTAGCAAAAGTATCGACACCAATAGGTGATAACAGCTTTGCTTTCTTGGCCTCCGCTTCGGTAATTTCATTGACTTGAAAGTTCATTGTAAATAAATCTAACCAATCACCCAACTCCACCTTGTCAGGCATTCGCTTGGACGTCATCTTACTTTTGATAGGTCGTGGAACAGGAAAAAAATTGCGCAGGTGGGCAGGCTAACGCTGCCAAAGAAGTATTTTCTTCAAGCAGACTAACTACAAGGTAGTCTTACATAAACATGACATGACATTCCAAGTTTTATTCACAACTTAAGGGATTACATTTTAGCAAAGCGTGACTCGCGACTCAATGAATGGCGGGAAGTCGAAAGCCAAGAACAACAAACGGCCACATCCCAGCTTAAGCAACAGGCACAAAAGAATGCAGACATTATTTCCAAGTGATGTTTCTCATTCATTGGCAATACATATCAACCACTAGAGCTTGTGTTGGAACCTTGAGGAAATAAACTAAGAAAAAAGAAAATCTCTACATATCCTTAGGAAACCTGATATACCAGATGTACGCTTGATGAAAAGAAGGTTGTAAGACGAATGGAGAGGACTATACAAATTGTATACCACAGTAGCAGCTAATATTATTATCATTGTAATTATTATTACTATTATGATTATTATTACTCCATTAAGACTAAGCGTTATTTTGGAAGCCGTCACACTTATAAGGACATTTTTGAGTAAAAAAATAACAAGAACTAGTGCAATGCAAATACTATTCTATAAGTTTTGCAGCAACAAGCATCGCTCTACCATTAACCAATCAATATTGAGACCATGCTTAAAACCCTTAAGATTTCTTGCTATTTGAATTGCCCACTTTGGTGAACTTTCCTTCAGTTCAGAGATAGGAATTTTCCGTAGATATTTAAGTGGTTTATTTGTAGTGAACATGAAAACATCGAAATTTTTTTTAAGGCATTATACAGTGCCACATATCTCATGTGAACGCTTGCTTATCTTAGTTCTATGTAGTTCTGAAGAATTCTAGGTCAGACCTTTTAATATTGGCTATGTGTACATAGTATTTTATTTCATCATACCCACTTGTGGTTAATCTTGGAAAACTAGCTGTAGATTAGTCCATTAATCTTGGAGAAAGTTGTGGCTACTATATATTGCTTGGCCTCCGGTGTTTCAAAAAAAGTTTGCTATTAGCTGCATGTTAGTCCTTAAAATCTTGCGAAACCAGTTGCTATTGGTTGTCCTTTAGTTTTAAATCCATACTATATTAGTTGCTACTGATTGCTAGTTAGACATTGAGCCTTAGTCCTTAACAGTTCGTGGTGGTTCAAGGTCAAATAGGTTTACTGACTCCCCAAACCAACTTATCCTGCAGGTTGAAGAGAACGAACGGATAGAAGATCCGCACTCAGACGAACGACTGATGGAAATCGTGCGTCGTTTCGTTTCCAATATAATGTTCGCTGCTAAGACGGAAGCGTGGGACAGCATGCGGCAAATACAGAATAACAATAATAACGTGTTGTCCCTAAAGGTAGGCCGCATCCTTAAGCTCGAAATCCCTGACCCTTTTTGTAACCTATGTATAACTAAACCAAAATATAAAGAAGTAATAAAAAACATTCATGAGACCAAAAATCTCAAGAGCGCATCAGCGAAAATGCTTCGTTCGTTCGCGGCAAAGAGCAATGACGTCACTGGACGGCGATTGGCCAGCCAGAAGTCTGGCTCTGACCAATCACCGATCGGATTTCTCCTTGTGCGGACTGAAGCGTTCAATTTTGCGATTTTGAGATAACTTCCGTAGGTGTGGCTGCGCATTTAATAATCATAGGACCCCAAATCTTTGGGAAAAGAATCTACTAGAACAGTTTTCCAAAAAGTTTAAATGAACTTCTGTCAAATAATCTAGCGCAAGAAACACCTCTTTAATTAAAGAAAAAAAAAGGTATATAAACTCATGGGCACTTTGAAAGTCATCCGATTACTTTCTCAGCACGGTTAGACGAACTGCACGCTATCCTACATTCTACGTATCATTTCGTCTAGGTATTTGCGACCTTATTCTAGATCTTAATAAGGAATGCTTTTAGTTGCTACTTTAACTAATGTTCTTTCATTACTACCATTACTTATTTATTTTATTTTTGCATTTGAAGATCTAAACGGAATCTTTTGCATCTGTATCTTGTTACCTACTATGAAGATG
>NC_087206.1:57091789-57139289 GCF_015104395.2 Macrobrachium nipponense
TGTTTGCTGAAACAAATGGTCCCAGGACTGTACTTGAATGTTAGGGAGCTATAAGGATATTTCTCTCTATTAGTGTGAACCTCGCCATGTAATTATATATATATATATATATATATATATATATATATATATATATATATATATATATATGTGTGTGTGTGTGTGTGTGTGTGTGTGTGTGTGCGTGTGTGTGTGTGTGTGTTTTTTTATTAGAGTTTTATTTGAGCTGATTGGTTAATGTAGTTTTCTTTTCAAATATGATATCTGATAAGTTTTTCTTGTATAGGAAAGTGCTACGGTTAATAAAAAGAACTTACGGCCGAATTAAGCAAATCTAAATAGTCTACTAACAACGTATTCATTATCAAAGTTGAGCAATTAAAATAACGAATACTTGTAATTAAAATAGATAAATAAAAAAATCTAAGAGAAAAATAAGTATGCCCATAAGCATAATAATAAGAGAAATGAATTGGTGGTTGACAATATCATTAAGAATATCAAATTCTTTGTTAATATAAAAAACAATGACGAGGAGGTCCATTACTATTGTTTGAAAAAAAGCTGCAAAAGACCCACACAACAATGCACGAAGAGTGTTCCCTTAGAAACCACCTGAGCGGCTTTCTGGCTGTTATTCTTAAACAATAAATAGCTCCTAGGCCTAGGCAAGGCAAGTGTAACTCAAAACAAGTTAGACACACGCACAACTCTGATGAGAAAGGAGAGCTTCCCGAATGGAAGGGAGATCATTGTAGATCTTTACTAACGTATGCACACCACAAATACAAACACACGCATGCATACACACATATACTTATGTAATGTATATATATATATAATATATATATATATATATATATATATATATATATATAGATATATATATATATATATATTATAATATATATATATATATATAATATATATATATAATTATAATTATTGCTTGGCGCCGCCATCCCTTTGTCGCAGATCATTTGGCTCCACTCTCTTGACGATAGCTAATTTTGGCACTCGTTAATTTGGCTGTGAGTTCTTTTGGCGCCATTTCATTGAGATTAAAAACAAATCGTCGAAAGATTTAACAACCATCCGTAGATTAGAGTTTCGTTTTGTAAAAATTTCGCATTTAAGACTTGATATGATAATCAAACCTGTTGATAGTCAAAGCTTTAACGACCATCCATAGATTAGAGTCTCGTTTTGCAATCATTTTCTCATTTAACACTTGTAATGATAATCTAACTTGTTGTCTTTTCATCTTTGAAATCTTCACTACAATTTTCTTTCTGTTTTGTACAGCCCATATCAGAAATGGCGGAAAACTTGCTAAGCAAAAGAGACATGCCAAAATTTGCACACGTTTTTGCTACATTTGATAAATGTAGCAAAAACGATCCTTCGATAAAGTTTTGTAGATGTGAGTTAAAGAACGAGTGTAAAGCTAGTAAATGAAGTGATCGGACATTCTCATTGTACTCCATCAGTAAGTGTGGAAGTTGCTCAAATCAAAACAAGTATAAAACGCAAAGCTGAAGGAGCGCATGAAGTGCCGTCATCAGTTAAAAATGATTGCATTGATAACAGTTCTCAAGTTGCTCTGGCAGCATTACCAACTTCAGATGCCATGAAAAAAATGGTACGAAGAAAGAAATCAATTACGTATATTCTGCTCCTCCAAATCCTGTTAGTTCAAGAGGGTTATTAATCCCTGACGAACGGTGGCCAACCTGATGACATTTTAATTGGCGATAGTGGTCAAGAAGATGAGAGAATTTTAATTTTTGGTAGAAAGACCGTAGTAAAATTTTAAGCAAATCTGATGGATGGAAAGTGTAAGCTGCCTCCTTCGTTATTTTATCAGGTTTACGTTATTATTGCAAGAGGCCTGGAGAAGTTATTCCTATATTGTATGCTTTATTACCTAATAAGCGTCGAGCAACATACTTTAGAATATTTCAGATGATAACTGATTTGTCTGCAGACTTGCAGTCAAAAGGCATTTATTGTGATTATCAACAAGCGGTTTTCTCTGCGATGGGAGAGTGTTTTCCTGGAGTGGAGCTGAAAAGCTGTTTCTTTCATTTTGCAAGTCATATTCATAGCCATCTGAGACACCTTGGGCTCCACCATTCATACAATAATGATTCCGACTTGGCCATAAAAGCAAAAATGATCGTTGCTTTATCTTTTGTACCAGTTTCCCACATGGATGTCTATATCGATGCTTGGTCGGAATACTGACCTGAAGAACTTCAACCATAAATGAGTTGGGTCGAAGATAATCATGTTGGGGGACCACTGAGACGAGGCAATGGGCGACGCTCACCACTTTTTCCCACAGAAGTGTGGACTGTGTACAGTCGAACTACATCTGGTGAAGACCGAACAAACATTCTGAAGCTGCAAACAGACAAATACATGCAGAGCAACAAATGAACCATCTTGTTATACGGAAATTTATCGATAGTATAAAGAGAATTCAAAAAGGACGTCAACAACTGATTCTTGAAATTGCTCCAAATCGAAAACTTCTAAAATACATTAGGACCGATGAACGCATTTTAAACATAGCACAACAGCTTGATTTACAGGAACCACTAGAATGTTGGCATGGTTGGGCATACAACTGTGAAATGCATTAAACTGTTTGTAATAGCATTATTTTTTTATTATTATTTTCATATTGTATTGTATTTCTAAAAATAAAACGAATTCTTTTTAATCATTATTTTTCACCTTATAAAGAAATAAATAGGTAAATAAATATTTAAATCAGTAAATAAATAAATAAATAAATAAATAAATAGATAACTAAGGTAAATAAATATTTAAATCAGTAATAAATAAATAATAAATAAACAATAACTAAGAAAGAAAAACAAATACAGACACATATGAATAAAGAAAGAAATAAATAAAAAAGAAATGAAGAAACAAAACTAAATAAGTAAATGAACTGATGTATGAGAAAATAATCACAAAGCGAGACTAATCTATCAATCAACATTCGACTTTTTGTTTTTTATTCTGAATTGGCGCCAAAAGAGCTCATCGCCAAACTAACAAGCGTCAAATTGTTTATCGCCAAAATGGTGAAGCCAAATGATCTGCGCTAAAAGGGCGGCGGCCAAAACGTACTGGACTCTCTCTGTCTCCTCTCTCTCTCTCTCTCTCTCTCTCTCTGTCTCTGTCTTTGTCTCTCTCTCTATATATATATATAAATATATATATATATATATATATATATATATATATATTATATATAGCGGTAAGGGTTTAAATGGAGACATCTGTTTCATATGGGTGTTTATTTAATGCAACGTTTCAGGGACCAGCCCCATTTTCAAGCTGAAAATTATAATTATGAAATAAAATTAAAATAATTACTCATCTAAAAAACATACAATAACAATACTTAAAGCAAATTAAAAGAACGCCAACTAAACGCAAGTACCATTTCCAGTAGAGGAAGGAAGACGAGTGACTAAAAAAACAAAAACAAAACACGAAGGCATCTCTGTTGTTTACGCCAGGTACAGAGGGGTGGAGGCAGTTTGGTTGTTCAGTTTTGGAACAATCGTCTTTATAAAGAGCGATTCGAAGAGCGCTAGCTGCTGCGGAGAAGACGCTTTTGAAAGGATCTTAAAGTTTTTATATTCAATATTGACTCTGCATTTCTTTGTGTGGTCAGGGATGCTGGAAAATTCAGGAGATGATAATTTGACTCCAGTACGGAAACTCACCCTCCTATAGCAATCTATTCGGACCTTAAGAAGTCTTCTTGAGGCTCCGATATATTTTCCTAGATGACATCTAGGACAAGTATATAAATAGACAATATTAGATGCCATGAGAGGGTTTAACTTGTCTTTATATTTAAAAATTGATCCAATTGTCAATGGGTTTGTTGGGATCAGCTGACATTTTATGGCCGGACAGTAAGTTCTAATAATCTGTTGCATTTTGACATAGAATTTCGGATTGATTAAAAATGGTCCACTGGCATAGAACGGCATCCTAGGTACAGTCTGAATAGCATTGCTAGGTAAAAGTTTCATATTCATAAATTTGTGAAGGCATTTATAAAATAAACTACTGGGATAACCGTTATCAGTAAAATATTTCTTTAAAAAGGTTACCTCATTGTGGAATTCAGACCATCCAGAAGAAAGGGAAAAAGCCCTGTGGAAAAGAGTAAAAAGAGAGTTTATCTTAAAATTGAAATTACAGAAACTATAGAAATTCGTGCCCAAACCTGTGAACGTCTTCTTTCTGAAAATCGACGTGTAAAATCCTGAATTATTACGAGACACTTCTATATCCAAAAAAGCAAGTTTTCAAAAGCGTCTTCTCCGCAGCAGCTAGCGCTCTTCGAATCGCTCTTTATATAGACGATTGTTCCAAAACTGAACAACCAAACTGCCTCCACCCCTCTGTACCTGGCGTAAACAACAGAGATGCCTTCGTGTTTTGTTTTTGTTTTTTTAGTCACTCGTCTTCCTTCCTCTACTGGAAATGGTACTTGCGTTTAGTTGGCGTTCTTTTAATTTGCTTTAAGTATTGTTATTGTATGTTTTTTAGATGAGTAATTATTTTAATTTTATTTCATAATTATAATTTTCAGCTTGAAAATGGGGCTGGTCCCTGAAACGTTGCATTAAATAAACGCTCATATGAAACAGAAGTCTCCATTTAAACCCTAACCGCCATGTATCCCGTCTGATGCTTCCCCTTCGGTTGATATATATATATATATATATATATATATATATATATATATATATATATATATATATATATATATATATATATATATATATATATATAATGTATATATATAATAAAAACGCCAAAATATAGAAAGTAAGTACTATATTTCAGAGACTGCTGTCTCTCTCTTTAGGTAAGTAATGACTGAGAAATTACAGAAAAGGCAGTATTTATACCAAGAAATCCATCCTCCACAAGTAATCCTTTTTACTAGGATCACCCTGGTTAATAATTTCTCTTAATCTTCTTAAGCGTTGGTTGAAGAAAGATTTTATCTGTGATATCTGAATCCTAGGCGCCCTTTGAGATGTCCATTACCTGTCTTTGTATAATCAAGGCTGACTCTATCATCTGGCTTTTGTACCGACATTTGCTGCTATAAATCATATGTGACAAATTCCAGTTTATTCTGTAGATATGGTTATCTATATGGTTAAAAATAACAGAGCTTTGTTGTCCATACCTAGTTGACCGTTTATGTTGCATTAATCTCTGGGGAAGTGATTTACCTGTGAAACCGATGTAAGATTGGTTACAGTCCAGACATGGGATTTTGTATACTCCTGGTCTTTGGGGGATTGGCTTTTGTTGGACGTTAATCAGGGATATGGCTAGGGTATTTGGGTAGGTAAAGGCAAAAGGATTAGATATTCTGAGAGTCTGTGTCACTCTCTTAATCCTGTCAAGGTGTGGGATTTTTATTTTATTGTTGGGTGTCTGTCTGGTCGTGTCTTTGGGGGGGTCAGTAGGAAATTATGTTTGCTTTACGAATCGCTTGTCAATCATATGGTCAGGATAACTCAAAGACGAAAGCTGCTTACGAATTAGTTCCAATTCCTTTTCCAGGAAATCTGGGGAACAAATTCGTAAGGCTCTTAAGAATAGGTTGCTGGCTACGCCTATCCAGATAGAAATGTTATGTTAGCTAAAGTAGTGAATGTATGAAAGTGAAAATGTTGGTTTTCTGTATATGGTAAATTTTTATTCGTTCGTGTCTCTAATCATTAAAACATCAGTATAAGGAATTCTGTTGTCTGTTTCCCATTCAACTTTAAATTTGATGCTAGGCACTATGCATTTAACTTTACAAGGAATTCGTTGACATTGCCCCACCTATTATCCCAAAATGTTAGAATATCATCTACATATCCCATTGAAAGTATGTTTTTGGGCTCTATTACATTTATTATTACTATAGTTTCAGAGTATTCCATGTATAGGTTGGCTAAAATAGGACTTAAACTACCATTGCTACACCGGAATTTTTGCATATAGAATGACTTCCGGAATGGAAATACGTTATTAGATAAACATAATTCAACTAACTTCATTATTTTGTAAAGCGCCAATGGAAAATGATCTGAATAAGGGACTAATATTTCCCTCAAAAACTATAGAACTTCCTGTACTGGTATTTTTGTGAATAGGAAATCTAAATCAAGGCTTAAAAGTTTTATGTTGAATTTGTGACAAAAATCTTCCGAATGTCTAATGTGACTGAGAGAAAAAATGCCTAAGAAAGGGTAAAGGAGGCTAGCTAACCATTTAGAAATTTTATAACTGAAAGCTCCGGCACATGAGATGATGGGTCTAAATGGAAGATTGTCTTTGTAAGTTTTAGGAAGACCATAAAATTAAGGTAGTTTTGGGTTAATGAATTTAAATTTCTCCAGTAGTTCAAAGCTCTTTTTGTCTTGGCCAATTAATCTTACTTTCCTGAAAAAAGTAAGATTATAGTATAGTCCATCACTATACTGTAACAGGAAATAGTAAATACAAAGCCACAATAATGTATATGAGAGACTATATTTATCCAAAATACAAAAAGTAAAACGGTCCCCTTCAGCCGTTGTGCATAAGGTCAAAAGTTCTTTTTTAACCTTTTCTGTAATGTATGTTGGAAAAATACAGTCTCTCATAATATTATGCATTATTGTGCTTTTTATTCAATTATATATATATATATATATATATATAATATATATATATATAATAGATAGATAGATTAGATAGATAGTATAGATATATATAGATATATATTATATATATATAATATATATATATATCATATCTATATATATCTATAATCATCTATCTATCTATCTATCTATCTATCTATATATATATATATATATATATATATATATATATATATGTGTGTGTGTGTGTGTGTGTGTATGTATGAGTAATCAAAATATCAATCCACAAATATCGTTTATGCCTAATTCCATTTTGAAATTTTGATTGATAACTCTGTCACAGGCAGGATTCTAACCAATGCCTGGTTTATTTCTACTACGATAGTCTGAGACTGTTACCAGTCAGCTATCAAGATAGATGTAAGTTGATTATTGACTATGTTGTACGTACATATGCCTGTCGCATTCAAGTTCTATACTTAGAACCAATGTCAACCCGCCATCATCAGGATAAGTGATTGGTAAGTTTTGAACATCGGCCAATTATGATTTTTTATTCGTTTATGCAGGAGGTTTATTATGTACATACACAGTAAGCCGCAAATACTGTTTAATTTCCAGTTCATTACACCCTGGGAATAACTTGCACCCTAGGCGAATTATGATTGATAAGTGCTTTTATCTCCGCCAGGATTCAAACAGTTGCTTGGTTTAAAAACAACGATAGACGGCAGCTTTGACCACCCAGCTACCAAAAGAGATATAAGTTGATATCGATTCTGTTATACATGTGCGTGTCGAATTCAGGTTCTGTGCTTAGAATCAGTATCTATATTCATCCACCAGGACGGGGATAACATAAGTATATCGAGTCACTAAGGTATGAGATATTTCTTCTCCTTTCCGGCTCCAAGTGTGGATTATATCATCCACATCGATCAGAGAACGAGATATTTGAATTTAACGATACCCAAACGTGCAAATATAAGTTTTCTCATATTAGTATTCTGATAATATCGTCTCATACTGTTTTTTTTCTACTTTTCTTAATTTGGGTAAGGTAGATTTAAGGTCTTTAACTTTCTCGGGCACTATTACCCTCATTGTTTTTAAACTAATTTAATCTAAACTTCATAATGCTCAGTTTTTACTTACATTCCTTTATACCTTGAATATCCACACTAATCAAACGAGGCAAAAGGCTTGAATTTTTGTAAACTGGTAATTGTTTATATAACTTACCATTTATGGTAAATTATAAAATTACGATAGTTTTGAAGACCTACTAGCGTTCTCGATTGCACATTAAATGAATCGTTAAAGTCTACAGCTCTTTACGCTCATAAGGCACGATCATAAACAGCATAACCCTCCGACAAACAATTTTATAAAGGAGAGATGATAAAAAATTGTTCTGTTTCCTTTTTTCTTTGCAGAAGACAATATTTCTTTTACATAATAAATTCACGCAACTTTCCATCAATAACAGAGAGGTATAGGAATATCATAAGAAACCGTGAACAAACAAATTACTGTTAGATGGGCGGTTTGCATAACTTTCCTGCCATTACCACAAGTAATGACGTAACCTGAGCTTAAGGAAGCCTTGGAAGCCGATGCTGAGGAATTCTGACCCAAGAGATAATGATCAAGGAAGATGCGGCCATTATCTTCTGATATCGTTAGAAAGTAATCTCTTCTCATCTCTCTCTCTCTCTCTCTCTCTCTCTCTCTCTCTCTCTCTCTCTCTCTCTCTCTCTCTCTCTCTCTCTCTCTCGGACACAAATATTATATATATGACCTGATCTCGGTCATTTGTGGGTTAGGGATATGAAGGAAAAACAGGAGAGATAAGTTTACATGCATTCGATGCAGGATATGCAAGAATAATAATCGAGGGGACGTTTAACACAAGTGTATTCTTCTTAGCTACACAGGTGGCCTTTACTTGTAATTATTACGTTAACTATACAAGTGCACAACCGGACGGCAGGTTAGACTGTTATTGACACTCATGGTGACACACGTCTTTGTGTGTGGGCCGACGGGAATGCAGGCACTGGGCACTCGTCTCGACCCAGTCTGTTCTGTATGAGACCAGCCAACGAACTCATTTGACCGCTGGTGTGGCCTGTTTCAAATGCCCCCTTCACACGGTATCATTATGCAAGAAGCTGATTGGTTATAGAGATGAGTGGCACTCTTTTGAACTGCCCAAGCCACACCAACTTGTAAAGTCTTTGGCGGTTGACTTGCGCTGTTGCACATACACACAGTATCACTTATAACGGTTTCACGGGACTTCAGAATACCACGGAGAAGTATATTCAAAACTGTATTGAATCAGCTCATCACTCCCTCCCCAGTTCTTGCGTCCCGCAAGACATACACTGATCTGATGATTTGCACATCTTTGTTCTTTGAGTGCCATACCGCCTTTGAGTACCATACCATCCGTTTTGTGCAACATTTAAAACTATTAGGGTAGGGCCATTTGGCGGGTTACAAACACAAGTTACAACAAATGAATCTCACGCCTTACAATGTGTCATACAGAAAAACAAATTTAGGTTCACAGTCAATAATACTAATAAAAAATGAGTAGTCACAGCTCCAGCTCGAAAAAGCTAAATTCATAAACAAAACTTCACACAACATGAGTCAAAAATGAAACGTTACTCATAAGAAATTTGGTAAAAGTATAAGAAAACTCACTGAATTCCTTCTGCAACACAATAAAAACAAGAAAAAAAATCAAAATTCAAAGATTACACAAAAAATAACTTCTTTTTTTCAAAATAATCTCACATTCCCACATCATCGATGGAAAATCACAATTTCTGACAAAGCATAAACAGCGTTGACAATGATATGAAATTTTGGACACAGTATAATCGACATCAATAGAAATTAACAAAAATGAGATGCATTGCAATAACGTGTTTAATATGACTTGCAATTCAATAAAATTAATAATGCAATAAAAAAATACAGTTATGAGTACATAGACTCACTCATTATTATATACTTGGAACCGAAAAAAAGATATTTTTTTTTATTTAGACACCAATTTCTCAGCAATAACTGACATGAAACAAAAGCGTATAAGCACGTTTTTGTTATTCTCTGTTCACTTTGTGGCTGACATAGAATAGCTACTCACCTAGGTCCTGAGTTCACTCTTACATAGGCCAAAATTTAGGTAGACCCGACTTGCTATTCGCAAACAGACAAGCCCACCTGAACTATGCACTCCAGCAAGGTGCTCTAGCATCCTCTGATCATTTACCAGTGATCCTGACCTTGGCCACAAAAAGCATTGTGATCCCCACTACGCCATGAATATATCCCACTAATGCAATTGGGAGAAATTCAAGAATCAACTGGAGATGGAAGCCCCAGGATTGAATGAGCAAACAGGAAATAAATGACAAAGCATACATCGACAACAGATTAAATACCTGGTTCAAAACCATTGATACATCAGTTGACAAGAATATCTCTACAATAAGCCATAGAATACTAAAAGCACCTGTGGCAAGTGACCAACTGAAATTGCTTCTATGGCAATTTGAAAACCTCGAATCAGCCTCAAGACTTACTGGTTGGACATGAGAGACATTCCAAATGGGCAAACAATAGCAAACCCAAATTACAGATGAATAAAAAATCCTCCACGATAGTAACTGGGAAAGTGTCATAAAAACAGCATATTATCTTTATGGACAGCCAACTAAATTCTGGGAAAATATCAGCCATCTACTAAGTAAAGAAGGAGATTGTGCTCCATATATAACTGATAAAAATAGAAAAGTTTAAAAGTTTACCAAGATGAAGAAAAAGAATTGTCATTTAGAGAATACTGGAGGGATACCTTCAGAATAACTGATGAAGAAAATAGAAATTTTGACAGAGAACAAGATAGACCTATAGGAGAGGCAGTGTTGAAAGAAAAGGATAACATCACACCACATCAGAGTAGATACCAGTAGGTTGGATCCCGATAATCTCATGACGAAACCAGCAGAATTAAATGAAATAACATATATTATACAAAGAGGAAAGAAAAGAAAATCCCCAGGCAAATCAAATATCAGTAAAGAGTTACTGCAAAACCTACCTGCTGCAATATTGGAAATACATAGAGAATTAAGCAATGAAACGATTAGCATAGATTATTTTCTAGACCTTTATAAGGAAGGGTTGATAAGATTCATAGGGGAACCAGGGATGGACCCAAGACAGGTGAAAAATTACCGTCCAATAATTCTTTTGGAACTCCCTGGTAAAATTGTTAACAATAATAAAAAACAGGCCGATGAAATTCATTTATGAAAATGGGCTAATAAATAGGAACCAATATGGATTCACAAAGGGAAGAGGAACCCGGTTGACCACTGCAGCATTGTATGAAAATATAGTGTTGTCTCAAACGGAAGGACTGGGCTGCAATATGGTTTCAAGGGACATCGCAAAAGCCTTTGATAAGGTAAGGCACAATGGCCTGAAATACAAAATCATGAACACTGCCATGTGCGGCTTCCTGGATAACAGGAAAGCGTAAATTAAAATGGGGAAAATAACAGGTCCTGAATTCCCACTACTAGGTGGAGTTCCCCAGGGTAGTGTGTTGGCACCCATCCTTTTTAGCTTCTAAACTAGATAGGTCACTGCCATCGCTGCTGGCTATCACCAGGTTATATTCGCAGACGACCACGCACAGTTAATAACATATCCAAACAAACGAGGAAAAATTATGCTGGCTCTTAAAACAGCCGAGAAATAAAGAAGATAAATGAATACAGCATCTGCTGAACTGCATGAGAAAGGGGAGGTCAACAGCTAAGAAGATCAGAAGATTTAGTTCTGTCTCTTTAAAAACGTATCTAACATTATTTGCAAAGCATTGGTAATACCACAGCTGGGGTACCCATCAGCAATATTAGCAGCAACATGTAAAACTACAATGATGAAGTTACAAGCCATCCAAAATATAAACATGTAGAAAGCATACAAAGAAATACCACCATATTACAATACAATAAGGGAATTTCATGTAAGAGCAAAAATGGAGAGCTTCAGCTGTAGGATACATAGACTAGCCAATAGGACATGGAGAGAAGCTGTAGACAAACTGAAGAAGGAAGAAGGCACCTCAAAACATGGCCCAGATTAGGACTTAAAGCCCATCACTAAGGTTCAGTTATACCACGGCGTCAACACACGATGCTCTGTAATTGACAATATTTCATGAAGATCGGTGTTTGTCGTCTGTAGGGGCGACTCCCGTCGGAACCTTGCTTTGTCTGACCTCTGATTCCATTAACGGCACTTTGTCATCTCTGTCTGTAATGGGCAGTCTCTTCTAGAAGCTTACATACCTTTGTATGGGCGAAGTTGATAACGACAGGCAAACGTCATTCCCATATAAGGAGGATTTTTTTTTCTGCATGCTGCTTGGCTCCTAAAGTGTGGTATGGTCTGAGACCACGTGGTGTCGTTTCTTCAAGAATGGGTTTTCATCGAATCGCTAATTAACAACAGTAACTGACAGGTGATGACGACATCTTTGAGCAAACACTAGGTGGATTTCATCTCGCTGCAGTCACTCTTGGAAAAAGAGATTTCTTTTTCAATATATTTCTTCAGCGTTATTGCATCTACCAAGGACAACCTCATTTTAAGCTTCATTTACTTAAGCAGACAAAAATCTGAATGGAGAAAATAAGCTGAACTGCGTATCCCCTATTGCTTAAAATTCCTCCATTTGTCGAACCATTCTGACTTATTTATTACAACCTTCAAAAAAGTCTTCAGTCCTACAATGCTAACGAATATCTCAGGGTACAAAGAAGATGAGCTGTACAAAAATTCCTAAATTCCTGTTTTTTCATGAAATCAGTTCATTGTATGGTGCTACCTTGGCTTGCACCTAAATATGGTACCCGTGAAAGCTAATTTTTCTCTTATTTAATCGAACTTTTTGTTAGTCCAACACTAAGAACTTATCCTTTATTCTTTAGTAGGAATTACAGCATTGTCTGATATAATTTAAATAACAAATCATGGCGTCATTACCTTTGAGGCAAGAGAGATGAAAATGGCCACAAACACGTACTTTTATTAGGCTCAATTTGATCTTAGATTAAAACAAAATCTGTGATTTTCTGTTCTCTCTTGAAGACTAATTTGCTCTTCACACAGTTTGATAAACCACTGTTTAAAAATGAACATTTTGCACTACAATGAAATGACGTCGAGTGCATGTCTAGGTCCCAAAGAGAGAGGAAAATCACATCATTTGTATTATCTTTCCCTTTAGGAAATGGAAATAATGAAACTGTTTACTCGAAATTGAATAATTTTACATGTGGGTGTCATTTTGGGTGAGGGTATATTAATAAAATCTTAAGCCACAATCCACACACGTAAGGATAGAGTAATAATGAAGCACTTTTGACTTCCCTTCAGTTAGAAAACTGTTTAATTAGTTAAGGTCGCCAGGAAACCAGCCAGTTAGATGTAAATTAAGTTTATTTACACAAAATTCAACAGCTTGAGACAAACGGAATGGCAAGATAGGCCATGTGGGGAGGGCACAGAATATTGTGTTAAATTATTCTATCATTCACAATAACATGAGAGATGGGCCGAATTCACAATCTATGCAAGGCTGGTTGCCGATTTTTGATGATATCTTCTAAAGTAATTGGGCACTGGCAAGGAAGCAGATGCACGGATGCACGGAATCGGCAGGAATCTGGACATTCCAGGTTAACAAACAACACCAAACAAAGACTTCTCTCACAACATTTATGACTAATGCACTATGAAGGATGCCTTATGGTGTGGCTTGATATGCGAGGATGGCATGTCCGAGTCTTTGGGGAGCACCAGCAAGCACCTTTGTGTAGGCCTATGGACAGGCAAGGACGGATAAGCAAGAAGTGAGGGCGATAAAGATCGCTGAGCATCTGCTTTGGGGGTAGAGTTCACCAGCGCCCCCTCCCCCCCTCCCCCCCCACCCCGCCTTTGGCAGGTCATTTTGAAAATAGACATACAGCCAGTAACAAGGTCGAGGCATTTAAGACTAGGCCCATGTGTTATGCCGCTAGTGCTTAACGGATCTACTATACCCTCCCACAAAACTACGCAGAGGACCGGAAATTCCTGTCGTCCTTGTCTGGCCTTGTCTATGCTGATTTTCCCTAAATTCCCCCCAAAGTCGTACGACGTGGAGGTAAAATGGCTGCCGCTTCTAGCTAAAATCAAAATGTAAATACTGGCGAGGGGAGGCGGGATAAAAACCGTAAAAATAAACTTACACAAGCACTGAAAGGGATACAGTGCTTTGGAAGGTCTTATTTCTTGATGAATGCGTGTTTCTTGTAACATATCATTTCTTCCTTACAGCATTGATTTACGTTAATCATTTTTATTGCATGTCTTCAGTATGTTTGTAATGTTTTCAATGGAAATAATTTACATAGAAAATTGACTGCTTGAGCTCACATATTAGCTTTCACAAGAACTCTTCATGTAAAAGGGAAAATTTGGCTCATTGAGAATTCAGTCATCCCATTTCAACTTTGCCTTCAGGGGCAACAATGGACTCAGGGGCGACCTCAGTTGCACCTCCAGTTGATGGAAAGAGCTCGCGGTCTCGTTGCTGGCATCATTTCTGCAGCAGGGGAAGAAACGCAAAATGCTCTTGAGCAAATACACAGAAAAAACAATGTGATATTCCCCAAAGAGGTAGGATGCATCTCATGACAAATAAACAAACAAATAAATAAATAAGTCACTTGATTATTACTTTTCCATTGATGTACCCTTACCAGAAAAAGATAGTTTAAACCTTACTCATGTATCACTATGATCAGAGGACAATTTTTCAACAGCGATACATAGTTAAGCTAAAGATTTTTCCTTTATTTTTTTAGTGAAAAAAAATGTGATCCCAATCATAAGACGCTTTTAACTGGGGAGATGTACTCCTAGTTAAATTTAGAATTTAAATTTATCGTTTTTAATTTCCATTGTTATTTTCTTTCGAGGTTATTGTTTTTTTTATATCGAATAGAATATCTTCCAGGCTATCCTACCTGACAAGAAAAGATACCTGTACGCTTGTTTCTATAATCATTTTAATCCTTTCTAAACTCCAATAAATATTTGAAATAAACACCTGCTTTACCAAATTTTTTCTCATGGATGTATTTTTAATTTAACGACAAACATTGCAAGGACAGACTCCAAAAACTTGCATCTTCTATTTCTCTTTCTTTGTTTTACCTCGAAGACCACTCACCCACGGAACAAGCCGAAAAACACTATTCAATAACATTAATCTTTTTAATCAACTAACTGTTATAAGTGTTACTTAGAGTATCCAAAAACTTTATTTTATATTTCAGTAACTTTAGAGTTGCATAATTTTTCTTAAATGACTTCTGTAAAACAAAAGCCATATGACAAATACTGACTCATGTTGTTTATTGTATTTTATTTTTATTTTCCATTTTTCATCAAACCTTGTCGCTTTATTTTCATGCATTGTCAGTGGCTATAAGAAAATTATAACACTGCCCAGATGTCCAACGAAACTCAGGAAAAAGAAAAGAAAATGCACCACAAATATTCGTATCTAATCAAGATAAAAGATCAAGAGTCAGCACTTTGTAACTGGAAATACTTTAACTTCATCAAAATAGTAAGATATTTATGCGAAAGTAGAAACTAACATTTAATGACAACCTGACTCGCTGATCCTTAAGGCAGACTCAGACATCAGAGATTCAAGACTGCAATTAGCGTAATGGCTTGGTTTGGCGTCAGTTGCGGACCTTGGGCTACCAAAAAATAATAATAATAATAAAAAATAAATAAAAAAATAGATAAATAAATCAGCTGATTACGACACCAGTATGACGAACGCAATGTACAATTACGACAACATTGCATAAGTCAAGATAAAATCACCGACATACGTAGTCGTACAAGTATGTCGCCGGTGATCTAGGCCACTCCCACTTTTAACGGCTTTTAGGGGACGGCGATTGCTGTGGAGGTCATTATGACATACATAAGACACATGCCGACTTGTATGGGGAAAACTTGAAGAAAATGATTACAAACAAATTCTCATTTTAAACATTTTAATTGTTGAAATAATGTAAATATTGTATTTTTTTTATTTTTAATTAAGAAAAACAATATGTAAAAAAATGAAATATTAACCTAGTGAAGGTGCCGTCTGGGCTCTCTTGACTTTCGATGTCAAGTTTCTTCTGGTCAGGCCTTTTTCCCTCGATGGTGGGAATGATGGGCACGTCCCCATCATCGCCACAAGCACCAACTTCAACTTCTTCAGGGGCATCAGGAAGGGCAATGGCAGTAGCAGTGGATTGTAGGGAAAGAAAAAGGGAAATTTATTAATATATTCGGAAACAGCATATATGAAACATGAAAATCATGTAAATTCTGTTTTTTTAATAATCAGAAAAAATACAACATATGAAACCAATACAGAAAAGAACAATTACCATTTCAATAATAGTGTCTGGGTTTTTTTTCTGGCGGACAATCCTGCAACCAATCCTCCAACATCCTCTCCTCGGGATCCAATAGGACGACACAAGACGTTGTCTTCATAAGAAGTTGCTCAGATCCCTTGCCGACCATCTCTGTATCCATCGTTGACTCGTCGTCGTCTCCAAGGATATCCAACTCGGAATGGGATTCCACGACTGGTTCCTCCTCGACGTCAGTCATGACCAATGAAGTTGACTTGAGATGAATCTTCGCTGAAATGAAACCGACAGGCGTCATCTGAACCATGGCTGGGGCCAGCTGCTGAAGATGTACTCGGCTCCGCTGAGTCCTTGAGGGTTTTGCCAAGTACATCGTGTGTCGTATTGGACACCGTACATCGAAATTGCTACTCACATCTGCCGTAATCACGTTAAGTCAGTTAAGAGGGCATGCCGACACTCTCATACGTTGGCATGAGAGTGTTGACAGTTCACGTGGCTCGACCATGACAACGACGTGCAACAACTAGTTTTCGTCAACACTCAGCAGACGTCGTGAAACTCAACAACTGTGTGAGGAAAATGGAGATTTGAGCATAATAACGTCATAATTCAGTCGTAATGCGGATGTTACAAC
The DNA here is from genome assembly GCF_015104395.2 of Macrobrachium nipponense. Lineage (NCBI taxonomy): Eukaryota > Metazoa > Arthropoda > Malacostraca > Decapoda > Palaemonidae > Macrobrachium > Macrobrachium nipponense. Next base: position 57,108,655 of record NC_087206.1, read on the forward strand.
ATGCGTGGGCTTGAATCTCCAACGTCTGAGTCAGCCTTTAAGGTTGTTACAACGTGAAACTCATGTCGCAACCCCAATGTTGGCAAATTTATCGGGCTTTTAAAAGATGACTTTTTTTATATATTCGGAATAGATATGCCATAGTTCCGAAAGCATTTACAGAAATCCTCGCATTCTATTCTTCTACTGTATGCATGCATTCTTACATGCTGTCTTGCACAAAATTTTCATGCAAGAAGACATTCGAAGACAGCACGAAGGAGAGTGTCTTGAACACCGAGCTTATAGTCACACTTGAGAGATCAACGCATAGGTTCAAAATGGAAACTTCAGCTTTAAGTTCAAAATAAAATCCCTAGATCGAGCTCAAGAAGAAGATAGGCACAAATCGTAATAGGGGTATGTGCATAATTAACATTTCCTCCAGTTTAAACAGAACCAGCAGGAAGTGGATCGTAATTCTGACGATGCACTAATGGAAAGCGTGAGATGTTTCGTTGCTGACGTCATGTCAACAGCCATTGAGACGCATGTCAGAGGACATCGTAAACTCAGTGACAATAAACTGGTGCTGATGTTCGAGGTAGGACTTGTTTATTACCTTATTCTGCTTATGACCCTCTTTCACCTCGCTGTTCTTTATATGTGACCTGTCAAGAAAGCAGTGGCTAAACAAAATCTCCCTCCCTCCCTCCAAAAAATTTCTTGCTATAAATTTCTCTTTTAAAATTCAGAAAACCTGTTACATACAACACCTTGAGTACTGACACATATCGATTATTTTTCTATAATTTTATAATGCAGACAGGTTTTATATATGTATATATATATGTATATATATATATATATATATATATATAGTATATATATATATATATATATGTATATATATATATATATATATATATATATATATATATATATATATATATATATATATGTTTATATATACATATATATATATATATATATATATATATATATATATATATATATATATATATAAATTCTTCTGTTAAAACAGGAAGGGTCTCAAGTATAAAAGGCCCATTTAAAACACCCTGGTTTAAAGTTAGGACTATATTTCGGTGGACTGTCTCCCACCCTTATCAAGTAGTAAATGACATAAGAAGTTACATTGGCAAAATATATAGGGGGAGATATGCCCGTTGGTGATGCCTGGGGTACCGCTAAGCTGGCGTTGGCTCTGTTAATTGTCTTAATCTGCTTCATTGTTGCCTTAAGGAAGATGTTGCCTACATGGTCAGAGAGTCCCAGGCTCCATTGGAAAGGTTGCTCCTATTATCTTGTTTTTTTTATCATTGGAGATTCTACTATCTGACATTAGTATCAACAGCTGCTTTTGTATAAAATTTGGGATGAGTTCCATGTTATTTATATGATGGAAAATTGCCAAACTATATTGTTCATATCTAACTGAGCGCTTATGTTGAGTTAATTTCTGGGAGTGATTTTCCTGTGAATCCATAGTATGACTTATCACAATCCCTGCAGGGGATTTCATAGACTCTTACATCTTTAGAAACTGATTTCTGCTGAACATTAATTAAGAATTTCTCCAATGTATTCGGATAAGTGAAGACGAAAGGGTTGGAGTGGCCTAAAGTTTGTGTGATCTCTCATAAATTATCCATGCGAGGGATTATGATTTTGTTTGTGAATTTTTCATTTTCCTTGTTTTCTGTGGGTTAGAAAAAAATTTTATTTGCTTTATGTATGGCTTTTCTGTTATATGCTTGGGGTATTTTAACAAGATAAGTTGATTTCTGATTCTTTCAAGTTCTTTGTTGAGAAAATCTGGGAAGCAAATTCTCAGGGCTCTAAGAAATAAATTACTTCCTATGCTGAGTTTAAATGAAGTATCATGATAGCTGTAAAAACGTATGCATGAAAGTAAGAATGTCACTTTCCTGAAGAAAGTGAATTTGTAGTTCTTATTAGCTCTGATGATTAAAACATCTAAAAGGGGGATTTGGTTATTGTTTTCCCAATCTACATTAAATTTTATGCTCGGGATCAAGGAATTTAATTTTTGTAGAAAGACATCAAAATCTCTCCCCATCGCTTTTCCAGTAAGTCAAGATGTCGTCTACTTAGTGAAGCCAAATTATATCTACAGGTTTGATAGGGTTTACGATTATTTTTCCGAAATACTTCAGATATAGATATATATATATATATATATATATATATACCCTCTGGCATTTGTATCAACAGCTGCTTTTGTATAGAATATGGGATGAGTTCCAATCCACGGAATGGCTCATGTAATTTATATCATAGAAAATTACCAAACTATATTGCCCATATCTAACTGAGTGCTTATGTTCACTTAATTAAGGGTTAATCTCTCTGAGGGAGATCTTAATGTGAATTCATAGTATGACTTATCACAATCCCTACAAACACAACAACACCTACCCCCTGCCTAAAAGATTTATGATAGCTGTAAACTCACTCTGCGAGCTAGGCATAAAATCACTAGATCAGAAAAAGACTGTAAAATTGTGTAAATGGACAAGAGTTTCTACCAAGAAAAGATAAGTGAACTTTTAAATGATACAAGTAGCTTAGAGAAATAAAAAAAAAACCCGAGACATAATGCCCCAATGGATTTCTTAAGAAAAATCAGAAACATCAGTAAGAGTAAGAAAAATATAGAAATTTAGGAAAATTAAAGCAATCAATCCCAAATTACCTTGTCTATGGCCAGTGAAATCACCAAATATGGAATTTGAAAAGAGGATTAGCAAAAACATGCAAGCCAAACACTGGAGAGAAGTAAAATATCAATTACCATTCTTAACTAATTAACAGTTTAAAAATAATCAAACATATTATTTACTTATCGTAAACTGGCAACAAGATGACACCTCCTCTCCCCCCAAAAAATTTTTTAACTAAAAAAATTTTTTTTAACCCAAAAGAAATTATTGACATTATAATTGGTATTCAAAAATTAGAATTCAATAAACGCAAAAATAAGAAATAATCACATGCTGAAACAAATACAATCAATCGACATAAATACAAGATTTCTTTCACAGCTGTAAAAACCAAAATTCTCATCAAGAAAATTGCACTTATAAAAGATGACACAAGAAAAAAAGAGGGGAGGGTGGAAAAGAAACAAGGATGCAACTCACAATTAGGGCACTAGAATTAAAAAAATATCATTAATATATACTAGAGAATATAGTACACAGAAAACCTCAAAAACCAACTCCAACGATTTTTTTCCCAAGAGCTACAAGGCTCTCACATAAGTACATACTTAAGAGCTACACTGTTTTAAACCGGGTTCAACATATCTGTTCATAGGTCATAACTATTTTACACACACTCAAAGTAGTTTCACTTTGTTTCACATCGCTCATTGTTACAATGTTCAGCAAAGAATAGTCCTGTTTATATTATCATCGTGACAACACAATAGATCACTATAAAAGTGGCCTGCCGAATACATACATCAACATTGGACAACACAGAGAAAACCAACACAGTTCTCCCCTGTGCAATCCCAACACCCAAAAATTTTGTGAAGTGTAGTTATGCCTGAAAACAAAGAATGCCCGGATTAGTAGCTGTCAGCTAACAATGCAAACTCTCCGATTAATATCCTAATCACCAAATTAATCACCTCACCGTATTGTACCATGTGCCCATGACCAGCAAATACCAACATCCTTGTATACCACACCTCTCAGTAACATAATTTTTACGATATTAACAATTTGTATCTCATAACATCCATTCCATAACGCATTATAAACACATCACCAACCTTCATTAAAATAAACATTGCCACAAAATACGAACAACGAGTAGCATCTTCTACCTTCACCTATGGTCTTAATACTAAAAACTATTCCTAATTTTATAGCACTGGCATTTACACAATTCCTGTAAAGGAAAATGATGATTAATGCATATTCATTATACACTCACCTACCCCTTACAATGAAAACCTAAGCACCTACTTCAACAGCACACATACAGTAATTAGAACGATACAGATACTACCTTAATATCCGCATAGCCCTCCACAAGAATTTCTACTTAACGCTGCGAGAAAGAACATCGGTAACAATATAACTTTTCCTGGAATGTGTGTAAATTCCAAATTCCACTCCTGAGGCAGGAGACTCCACCAAATCAATCGTTGATTTTTATTCTTGTACCTGCTGATGAAGGTCAGGGGATTATGGTCCATCATGATCTTTACAGGAATTCATGAGGAAGAGAGATAAACCTGGAAATGATTAATGTCTAGTACTACAGCAAGAGTCTCCTTCTCCACAGTAGAACACTTCCGTTGGGCAGAGGACAATTTTTTTAAAAGAATGCGACAGGGTGGGAAATTCCCTGATTGTCATTCTGTAATAACACTGCTCTTACTACAACGTCACTTGCGTCCGTGGCAAGAGAAAAAGGAGGGTCAAAATCAGGAGCTCTCAAGACAGGGAAATTAAGAAGTACCCTTTTCAAATTATCAAAAGCCCTTTGTGTTTCGTCAGTCCAGACAAAAGCTACCTTCTTTCTTGGGAGATTAGTTAAAGGGTCGGCGATGTCAGAAAAATTCTTAACAAACCTTCGGTAATAACCTACTAAACCCAGGAATTTCCTGACATTTTTCCGACACCTAGGAATTATTTTTTCAATACACTCAACGTTAGCTTGTTTTGGAGCATCCTTACCATCACCAATTTCATGACCTAAATATACGACCTTTGCTTTTGCAAATCACTTTTCTTTAAATTGACCACCAACAAGGCCTTATTACGCTTTAAATGTGTTTCCCAATCGTCACTACAAATAACAATGTTATCAATATAACCGACACGACCTTCCAAACCGTACACCAACGTATTCATCAACCTTTGAAAACTGGCGGCAGCATTTTTCATACCAAACGGCATCACACGACATTGAAACAACCCTTGAGGTGTTACGAAAGCTGACAAAGCCCTTGCTCGCTTCGACAAAGGAACTTGCCAATACCCTTTTCAATAAATCAAATTTACTTATATATTTATATTTACCCATACGATCAATACAATCTTCAACATGAGGTAATGGATAACAATCAGAATTAGTCAACTCGTTAATCCTTCAGTAGTCAATGCATAATCTAAAATTCCCATCGGGTTTCTTTACCAATACAACAGGAGATGACCAAGGACTTAGACTATGCTCAATTAGACCGTGTTTTAACATATAAGCAACCTCCTTGGCAACATCTTCACTCTTGAAAGGGTTCATCCTGTAAGGAGGAGACTGTTTCACAGGCGTGGCATTACCCACGTCCACGTCATGTTCAAGGAGAGATGTCCTTCCTGGAACATCTGAAAAAAAACTTCCTTATAATCACACACCAACTTCTTCAGAGACCTACGTTTCTCATAACACAAATGAGAAATTGAACTACCAAAATTTTCTAAAGAAGTCTTATTACCTGTTGGCCAGTTACCATCATTACCATATTTACTGTCATTATGTTCTTCCTCTGAAAATGAATGAAGGTTATTACATTTAACAATCTTTTCAATTGTTGCCACAGGAATAACTTTCTCCCGTTCCCTAGGTGCCTTCCTTCTCTCAGGAGTCTCTACTAAATAATTAACATTACTAATTTTTTTCAAAATTTTCCAAGGACCTGAAAATGAAGCTTTTAATGGATTACCGGGAAAAGGTAACAACACCAACACCGTGTCACTTCAGAGAAGTTACAAGTCTCTGTTCTCCCGTCAAAAAAGTACTTCATTCTTCTCTGACTACATAACATATTCTCACAAGCAAATTCCCGAGCCTTCATCATTTTATCACCAAATTAGTCATGTAGTCTAACAAATTAATATCAGGAATGTCATCTTCCATGACTCTCTTACGACATCAAGAGGACCATGAACACAATGTCCGGAAACCAAATTGAAAGGTGACGAACCTAATGATTGACTTGGAACTGACCAAAAAGCAAATAAGAGATATGGTATTTCTTTATCCCACTCAGAACTGTGACTTAAACTATATTTCCTAATCATTGATTTCATAGTTTGATGAAACCTCTCCAGAGCACCCTGACTTTCAGGATGATAAGATGAAGTCGCATGTTTAATACCTAACTCTGCCATTTTCTCTCTAAAATACTTGCTAACGAAATTAGTACCATAGTCTGAATGAATTATCTTAGGCATCCCAAACCTGGTGAAGAAATCAATTAGTACTTCTACAGTCTTAACACTTTATAGTACGTAGTGGTATTGCCTCAGGATATCGAGGCATTTTATCCATAATAGTGGGAATATGAAATTTTTGAAAGTAAAATGTATTTCTCCCTAACTATACAAACCTGGAGTCCTTTACTTAGGATAGATTGCAGCTCAGCTGAAACTACCGGCTAATACATTCTTTTTATACCAAGGTAGTTAACTACTGGGCTGGTAGTTACCTGCCTGGCAGTGGGGAAGCACCGCCTTCCCCACCGGCGCACTGAGTAGTAACTTTGATTAGCCAGGACTTTGATGATGACCCCTGATATCAAGGGGGTGGGTGTTTGGCGGGACCATACAAGTAAATGACTCCAGGTTTGTATGGTTAGGGAAAAATACATCTTACTTTCAAAAATGTCGTATGTTCCGACACCGTATGCAAATCTTCCATCCTTTACTTGGGAGACTCATCCTAAGGTAGGGATGGAAGTCCCGTCTCACTGGCTGAGAATGGAACCCGGGATACCAGGACCTGGACTTATAGCTTGGGGTTGTGGATCCTTCACCCCGTGAGCCATGGTAAAGGAGTGAGCGTAGAACTCTCTTTGGCAACCAAAACCAGGCTATATAATCATAAAAGGTTTTTTGGGTTGCTGCACACTCCTCCTCGGAAAGGAGTGTGGAGACTGACTTCTGTGTGTCTACAGAAAAACCACTAGTCGGACATGGACTGCTTACCAGTATTGAAATTGGTGCCGGAGAACGGGTTTCGATGTTGTGGCCCCAAGTAAGGGGGAAGGTGAAGAGAAAATAGGCCAGTCATACTCTCTCATCCACCCCCAGCCTGACACGGAACCTCAATCCTCAATTCAATACTTTTGACCTCTGAGGGCACAAAGGCAGCTAAACCACTTGCTGAGCGGCTACCACAGGACCAAGATCAGCTGTGTCGAGGTAGCTGTGGGTACAGTCTCAAAGGTAGAACCTGGTGAAGGTGGAAGGGCAAGACTATATGCCGGCTTCCATCACCTGGGTTTACAGAGAGGTTCTTCCTGAAGGCAAGAGATGTGCTCATTCCGTGCACATTGTGACCCTTCACTTGACTATTACCAGCAAGTGGAGAAAAGGGAGGGGAGAGGGCACGGCAAATCACTTCTCGAATCCATTGTGGAATGGTATTCCTAGTAACACTCTTTTTGAAGGACCAGTACTCGTCATTCGAGACTACACCGTGTGTGAGTGGAGAGATATACTAAAGCTGTCTCCCTCCCCTCACCACTCTTTCTCTCCTGTATATGAGATAAATTTTTAACGTAAAGAATTATAATGGTCACTCATACCTTTTATTCAATTTCTTAATAGCATAGGGGTTATTTGTGGAATCTGAACAGACATTGTGTAACGGCACCTGGGAAATAATTGTGTTCAATTGTAGATATTGCAAAAAAGGTATATTTTAGTAATCATTCTGCCAAAAGGTAATGTCTTATACATGGTATTATTTCAAGTGCACTTAAAAACTTAGGATTTAAAAAACTTAACCCACTCAGGTTATTTAATTTTAATTTATTTAATTTTTTCATATTTCAGTTTTTTGTCTGTTGTGTATTTGATTCTTTTGCAGTGTTTTTAAATTTCTGTGTGTTCACAATTTTCTTAGTGTTTCTTTTAAATTTTTGTGGTGAAATTGGTACTTTTCCACATTTTGTGTTTACATGTTTTTCCATTCACAATTTGTTTGATTAACTTAAGTGTTTCTTAGTGATTTGAAATTGCATACTTGATCAAGTGAATCCCTTAATTTCTTGATTAGTTAACTTTCTTGATAAATTAATTATGATTTAATTCTATTTGATATTTAATTCAAAAATTAATTAAACTTTATGTTGTTTTCATGTAATAGTAAATTTCCCTGAGATTGTGAATTTCACTTATAAATTTTGAATTTAAAAATAAATTTTTTTTATTTAAGATTTTTATAGCAGTATTTCATTCACTGACTACCAGGGATAGGATTTTATATATGTAGAGTTTGAGTGATAGTTTGTGCTGTTTTCTTCAATATCCTTGAAGTGAGTTAGAACAAGGAGGTTATTTGAAATACTTGGACTTTTTAAAGTCGTTGTCGGAGTGATGCCCTAAGAATACCTCATACTTATTTTAACGAACTTAGTCTGATTTCTTGCATGATTAATAAGCCTTTTAAGGGATTACTGTTGCCTTTAGAAACTCAGTCATATTTTATGTGATGAATGTTCAGGTGTCTGGCAGTTGTATGTATGTTTGCGTGTGTATGTGCCAGCATAACTCTGAAACAGATTGAGTAATTTCAACCAAACTTACTATCTAGAAATCAGCACTGTGAGGGTAAGACATCTCTAGCACCAAATGGCACCAAAGGTGGTGGGGGTGGGGGTGGGGGTGGGAAGAGGTTCCCTGCAATGGGGCTGTATCTGCCCGCAGACATAGTAACTAAATAAACTTTACAAATTTATCATACCTAATTTCAAGGTGGGGGACAGAGAGAAAGTGAGAGGGAGAAAAAGCGAGACCTTACCTTACAGACCTTACATCTTGTTCGGGTTGTCCCAGGTCCCTCAGTGTGAGGCACCTTAATGTCTACCAGAGAGTTGCTAGTGCATCTTCCAGTATATTTTGCATCTTCCAATCTTGGATGGTCTGGGAAGTACCTTAGATATTTGTCGAGCTTATTCTTAAACACATCTACGCTCACTCCTGATATATTCCTCAGATGAGCTGGCAATGCACTGAATAGACGCTGCATTGTCGATGCTGGTGCGTAGTGGATTAATGTCCTGTGTGCTTTCCTTATTTTTCCTGGTATAGTTTTGGGCACTATTAATCTACCTCTGCTTGCTCTTTCTGATATTTTTAGCTCCATGATGTTTTCGGCAATTCCTTCTATCTATTTCCATGCCTTTATTATCATGTAGCATTCTCTTCTCCTTTCTAGACTATATAATTTTAAAAATTGCAGTCTTTCCCAGTAGTCAAGATCCTTAACTTCTTCTATTCTAGCTGTAAAGGACCTTTGTACACTCTCTATTTGTGCAATATCCTTTTGATAGTGTGGGTACCATATCATATTGCAATATTTAAGTGGACTACGAACATACGTTTTATAAAGCATAATTATGTGTTCAGCTTTTCTTGTTTTGAAGTGCCGTAACAACATTCCCATTTTTGCTTTACATTTTGCCAATAGAATTGCTATTTGATCATTGCATAACATCTTCCTATTCAACATCCCACCAAGGTCTTTAACTGCTTCCTTATTTGTGATTGTCTCATTATTAGGTCCCCTATATGCATATAGCTTTCCTTCTCTATCTCCATAATTTATTGATTCAAATTTATCAGAGTTAAATACCATCCTATTTACCTCTGCCCATTCATATACTTTGTTAAGGTCTCTTTGTAGCGCATTCCTATCTTCATCACAAGTAATTTCTCTACTTATTCTTGTGTCATCAACGAAACTACTCACTACCGAGTCCTTAACATTGCTGTTTATGTCTGCAATCATAATAACAAACAGCAATGCAGCTAGCACCGTACCTTGTGGCACACCGGATATTACCTTAGCTTCATCCTATTTCTCATTGTTTGCAATAACTATCTGTTTTCTGTTGTGTAAGAATTCTTTTAACCATCTTCCTAATTTGTCCCCTATATTATGTTCTCTAATTTTTTTCACTACTATATTATGGTCTACCTTGTCAAAAGCTTTTGCAAAGTCTAGATAAACCACATCTGTTTCTTTTCCGTTTTTCATATTTTTGTATATGCCCTCACAGTGGACTAACAGTTGGGTTTGTGTACTTTTTCCGGGTACAAAACCATGTTGTCCTATATTAAACAAATTATTTTTTATTAAATGTTTCATAATATTTTTCTTCATTACCCTTTCATACACTTTCATAATGTGTGATGTTAGACTCATGGGCCTATAATTACTTGCCTCTAGTCTTGATCCACTTTTGAAAGTAGGGGTAATATATGCTAATTTGTGCTCATCATAAATCTTGCCTGTATCTACCCTTTGCCTTAATAATATTGCAAGGGGCTTTGCAATAGAATGAACTACTTTCTTTAGCAAAATAGCAGGGACACCATCAGGCCCTGCTGCTGCTCCATTTTTAATTTCTTTAATAGCCTGCACTATATCGGCTTCATTAATATCTTTGTCTAATAAATATTCTCTATTTTCATCATTTATTTCTATATTATTATCTACATTATCAATTCTTATATCTTTCTGCTAATATGTTGCATATTTCCTTTTTTTCATTCGTTAATCTCCCTTCAATTCTTAGAGGGCCTATTTCTATTCTTCTTTTATTCATCTTTTTTGCATATGAGTACAATAGTTTGGGGTTTTGCTTGATATTTACTAGGGTTTTTCTTCCAAGTCCCATTTTTCATTTTCATTTGATTGTATTATCTTTTGTTCCGCATTTTCTATCTTACTTTTTAGTTCCATCACTTTCCAAGCATTTTTTTCTTTTGCAAGACTTTTGTTTCCACTTTCTGATTTTCTGGAACAAGATCCTTCTGTCTCTTGGTATGCATGACTGATGTTTACTTTTCTTCTTCAGTATATATCTATCCACTATTTTCTTTAATATTTTATATAATATCTCCATATTTACCTATATATCATCACATACGGAAATGTTATCCCAATCTTTGTTTAATTCTTCATTTATTTCTGACCATTTTATATTTTTTACTGTAGAAATTGTATTTTCCATATCCTTCCCACTTTTTCATCTCTTGCTTATGTCCGTTTTCACTCGCTTTGGAATGGACTGTTAATTCTATGACATTATGATCTGAAATACTCGCATTATAAACTATTATTTCTTTAACATAATACACCTCGTTCACAAATACTAGGTCTAAAGTATTTTCCTTTCTTGTTGGCAGGTGATTTATTTGTTGAATGTTGTAGTCTAGTAGCATATCTAATATCTTTTCGAATTGCCTCTTACCTTCTGCACTCTTTTACTCTCTTTTTTATATGTATAAATGCAACCACAATCTCCTATTCGTTCTTTCCGATCTACAAAAGGAAAGTTAAAGTCTCTGGATAGGAGAATAGTCCAGCCCTCGTCATTTCTACATATATCATCCAATTTTTCTATAATTGTGTCAAACTCTTTAGTATTAGGGGGTCTACGTATATATTATCATGTTCATTAATTTTTCAGATTCAAATTCTACCGCTATTAGTTCAAATTCTGAGTTACTATATTTCTCATATATTTTTCCTTGTTTTATGTCTTTCCCATATATTGCAGTTCCCCCTTGATTCCTATTTTTTCTATCTGATCTATATTCATTGTATCTATTTTCTTTTCAATTTGGGTTAGTTCTTCTAAGAACTCTATTTTTCTTTTTGAGTTACTTGTAACTAAACCCTGCACATTCATCACTATGATGGTTTGTGTGTTATCTCCTTCGTTTAATATGGGTAATAATAAGGATTTTCCCATGTCTCTTTCCTGTTCTGGCATGTTGTTCTTTTCTTCATTTCCAGAAATTCTGACATTAAAAAATCCAACTTTTCCAATATATTTGATCTTCCTTTATCATGATTTTTCATTTTGTGTATGAATCTGCAATTTTGTCCGATCTGCAACATCCTCTAGCATCGTATATACAGTATTTGTCTCTTCAGCTGTTATCTTGGAGCTGATGCTTGCAAATTATTTGCTGACACTCCGTAGCGCAGTGATGGCTTGTTTTTTTTCCTTCTCCTCATGTTCTTTGTTCCTCTCTTTATTTATTTCTTTTCTATTTTGGATTTTATTATTTAATTGATAATTTAATTGATTTTGATTCATGCTATAGGGTGCATATATTTACACTTTTTGTTGAACTTACATCCTTTTCCTTCTTTTAGGTTTTTGCATATTTTTGGATGTAGATCTCTGCATTCATCCTTTTCCGTCTAGGTATGCACATTTACCATAGATTTCGTAGTTGTGACATACCTTGGGATGTTTGTAATAACATCTTTCACCGAATCTGCAATTCCCTCTTTTCAAAAGGGTGCAGACTTTGTCTTTTTTGTCTATTTTTTCCTCTTTCCCATCAGTGTACAGATCTGGGTAGAGCCTCTTCGGGATTTTATTTTGTTTGTCATGTCGTAATTTATTTCTTCGTATGTATGCTGCTTGATTGACTCATATGTAGTATCTATACTCTTGTCTTGCTCTTTGTTTTCATTATTTTTTCTGTCATTTCAGTTTTGTTTTCTTCTCTTCCATTTTCCTCTTCTTCTTCTTCCTCTTCCTCTTCTTCTTCATCCTCTGCTATTTGCACATCAAGTCTTGATTTAATAACATTGTCTATCCATGATAGACATGTTGAGCAAAATATTCTGGTATCCTTACTCATATTTTGCATGACTTCAGCACATTGAGGATGCATTGGAATGTTGCATGCAGAACATTTTCTGATCAGGTTTTGTGGATTAACTATGCTATACCACACCTTACACAGCTTGCATGGTTTTGACATTCTTTTTTCTATTGCATCAATTAGTATATTCACAATGTTCACCTTACTCATTTTCTTTGTCGGAATATGTTGATTGACGTAAATTTTCTTTATAAGTCTCTTGACCACTTGGATTTTATTTGGAACTCCTTCAATTATTTTCAAGATGTTTTCTGTTGATTTGTTCCAGTTTGAAGGATCATATCATTCTAATATGTCTATGAATGCTTTTGTATCTTTTTGATTAGGGCTGTTATTGGTCTCATAGATGAGATATGCCAACTCCCTTCCTGCTAGCCCATCATATTGCAAATCTGCTAGACACGCAAGAATTCACCATTTTTTTCCACAGTTGGAACTTAGTGCCATCTTGATCTGATTTACAATATTTCACTCGATAAACTAATTTAGTAGACACTTTATCCTACTATTTTCACACTAATCTCATCGCCGAGAGAGAGAGAGAAGAGAGAGAGAGAGAGAGAGAGTAGAGGGGATGTTAGGGAGAAGAAAGAGGGAAAGAGTCAGGGAGGGTTGAAGAGCGAATGAGAGAGAGAGCATGAGCAAAAGAAAGAGGGAAAGGAAGTGAGAGAGAGAGAGAGAGAGAGAGAGAGAGAGAGAGAGAGAGAGGAGTTACAAGGATTAGGATGTCTCAAAGACTTATTGGTCCATCCACGGAGACATTTACAATGCTCTAATGATTTGCCTAGCTTTTTTTTTTTTGAATTCTTCTATGCCACTGCTGTTTACCTCTTCTGGTGGCAGTATGTTCCATGTGTCACATATCTTGTATGTGAAGAAGCTCCCACCATTGGATGTGCTGTATCTCTTCAGTTCTAGTTTCTACCTATTATTTCTTGTCTGGTTTTCATTTAATGTGAAGAGGTTACTGTTTTCTTTTGTTATGCCTTTCAGTATTTTGAATGTTTCTATTAGTTGTCCTCGGAATCGTTGTGTTTCTAAGTTGTGCATGTTCACGCTCGTTAGTCGTCTTTGGTAACCTATCTGGCTATTTTTTGTATCCCTTCTAGTCTATTTATGTCCTTTCTTAGTGCTGTACTGCATATTTAAGATGTGGCCTAACTACTGATGTGTAGAGCCGCAGCACTGTTTCCTTGTTTCTGCATTTGAACTGCCTCATTGCATATCCCACTAGTTTCTGTGCCTTATTTTAAGCTTTTATGTATTGTTTTGTCATTGTAAGTCCTTGATAATAATGACTACAATATCCTCCTCTTGTTCTATACTATTTATGTCTTTCCCAAGCAACATGCAGTTGGCATGAGGGTTGTTTGTTCCTGCTTGTAACACTTTACATTTATTCAGGTTAAAAGGCATTTGCCATCTTTTTGACCTCTCTCCTATTCTCCTCAGAGCATTTCTTAAACTTTCTACTGTATCTGGATCTGCTGAAGTTGCACCTAGTTTGGTGTCATCTGCAAATTGGTCTATCCTTGTTAAGCCTACATCAGTGTCATTATTAATATAAAAGAAAGAAACGAGCAGGTCAAGGATAGAACCTTGAGGAACTCTGCTTGTAACATCTGCCCATTTTGATTCTTCATCATTTATTATGACGCTCTGTTATTTGTTATTTCTCCCACAATTCCTAAAGCTCTAACTTTTGCCATAGTTTCTTGTGTGGAACTTTGTCAAAGTCGAAATCTAATTAGAGTATATCTGTTGCACTACTACTGTTGTAAATACAAAGCATGTTATGAAAAAAAATCCAAGAGGTTTCATAAGCAGGATCTGCTTTGTCTGAAACCGTGTTGGCTGTTTAACGACAAGTTGTTTCTATCAATGTGATCCACAATTTGATATGCAATTATGGACTCAAAAATCTTGCAAGGGACTGACATTGGACAGATTGGTCAATAATTTCCTGGCTCTTCTATTGGACCTTTTTTTGTAAACTGGGGGTATGTTACCTTGATTCCACCCTTTTGGTGCCTTTCGTTGTTCTGCATTTTTTTCTCATTTCTCTTGGATGAATCCCATCCGGACCAGGAGATTTGAACTTGTTTAGTTTTCTATTTTGTTTTTTATGTCCTCTCCTGTAGAAATTTTGTCCAACGGTTCTTCAACTTCATATTTAAAAGCTGGTTAAGGGATTGAGGTAGTATCTTCAAATGTGAAAACAATGGCAAAAAACTTATTCAAGAACTCTGCTTTTTCCAAGTCTGAGTGTATCAGGTTTCCTCTATTGTCTCTTAAGGGAATTATGCTTTTTTCTCTTGGTTTCCTACAATTAGCATGCTCAAAGAATTCTTTTGGGTATTCCTTACAAACTTTGCATTTCTGACTAATTTTTCACCATTCTACAGAGTCCTTTATGCCTGCTTGCTTCTTCTGGTGTTGGGTGTGGGTTCATTGATTTGTGCAATCTGTCTCTTTCTCTCATTTTATTTTTAATTTCTCTGTTGAACCAGTCAGGCTGGGGGTTGCCATTTGTTAGTGTTTGCTATAATGGTATACGTCTAGGGCATTTTTTTTGTATTCTTTCCTGTGCTTCCCTGTAAGAGTCACTATTACAAAAATATACTTTTTACTTCTCAAAATAGCTAACATGAAAATGGAATAAAATTGAGTTAAGAATAAGTAAAAAAAAAGGAAACATTAAAATATCATATTCTTCCCAAAATCATATTTAAGCAAGTACCCCCTTTTATCTCTTTCTGTCCAAAAATTCAGTCTATCATAAGTTAAAACACGTCTAGAGAAATCCCATTTTTCTATGTGGTGACTTCGAATCCATCTGAAAATGAGAATATAATTATCAGACAATTAAACATTAAAGTTCGTCAATAAAATGTGTGTCATATCGCACTTCCCTTTCTCTAGAACCAAATTGAATGTCATTTCACTTCTACCTTTTCCGATGGACCTCGAATGCCTCTTCTACACCAAAATCACTACTATCCACTTTGACTGTTTGTCGTCTAATTCCTCTGTTAATTCTCATACTAGAGATTATATGTAATCTTCTGTGACTCGTATTACGAATGCACGCCCACTAACCAATGTATGAATACATGCATGCTACATATATGAAACTCAATAACTTTTCCCGTGATTAACTCATGTCTTTGGAATGCGTCAACGAACTCAATTATGCACATGTCATGTTTCCTATTTGTTTTTCATCTTAGCATCTCCAAGGAATCCAGCGTTTTGCATCTGTTCCTACCCGGCAAGAGCTAAGGTTATCAACCCCACTATTAAATATAATATTATATATATATATATATATATATATATATTATATAATATATATATATATATCTATATATCTACCAGTGCCTTTAAGATAGCTTGGCCACCTCTGTGCACCCCTGTCGCAGTTTACATTGGCTACTGGTGTATACTAGTTCATAATATCTTTTAATTTGCTACATGATTTAGAGCTACTTCTGTTGTTGGGGTTCTCTTACTCCATCGGCTGCATGGAAGTTTAATGGCTCCTATAGTACATATTTTGACCATTTATAGCTACCATAACTACAATCACTGGAACTGTGTAGCGTTCGTCGAAGAAGAATTCATCCCAATCGTTACTCTCTAGCGGCGGAACCATAACCGTCTCCAGTGTAGGCGGAACTGCCTCGTGGTCCCCATGTTGGTGTTTCATGAACACCTTTGTCAATGAATTGTAGATCCCGGCTGAGCATATGAACCATCTCGAAACGACTCTGCATGAGCCATTATTAAGGGTCTGTGACCCCTGTAGGTGTATCCTAACACCCTCGTTGCTGAACTGTAGATTCAACGTCTTCCGATGAAGGAATCGTAACCGCCACCTCGTTGCCGAAATGGAATATCCCGCGACTTCCATGCAAGTGCATCCTGCACCCGCCTCGTAGAAATATTGTAGACTCCTGATTTGTCTCAGAATCTATCCTGAGACGATCCTGAGACGATACCTCGTCCTTGCAATGGCAACTCGTGACACTGTCGCCCGTGTAAATATCCGACCTCTGGCACTTTAGATCCTAAGTTGTTTTTGTTGTTACCACTCGTGTGAACTTGGGAATTCTCTAAAGTCAGTGTGTGTCCGTGTTTTGTCATTAATAGGTTCTAACTGACCTTTTGACCATTCTACGTGATCTTAGAACAGATAAAGTCGTGCTTTAACACATGAATCTGTCATGAACTAACATACCCAATTTCATAGTAAATTATTAAGGACTAAAATTCTTAACTAAAATAAAATATGATCTTTATCTACTGACCCCTATTAAGTTTACTGGGAGAATATTATAACTAACCAACCGCTTATTATTAATTCCGTACCTGACAAATATAACTAACCAACCACTTATTATTAATTCCGTACCTGACAAATATAATATCAAACACCCCCATTATGTTTATACAGCAAAACTACTGTAATGTTTATACAGCTAACCTCCATCAAACATAATGTTGAATGTCCCTTCTATCTTATGTATCCCAATATAAATTCTAACTCCTCTCTATAATAGAAATCCTATGTAAAGGTACCATAAAAAAACGCTTAATCCCGATTACAAGTTTCCCTTGTAAAAAAAAATAATAATTCAACTTTTCCCATTTAAAAAAGTATAAGGAGAAAAAAAATAGTTCAACTCTTTCCCATTACAAAACGTAGTATGTATCATCACGTAAATTGCTGCCGCAACATATCAGCATCAACCCCCCGAATTGACCCCTTCAAATTCCTCACCATGGAATGTCATCATCGACATTCCTGAAAGTGGTGCAAACCTCTGAGTAATCAACTCCAAACGAAAATAATTATCAACAATCGGTCTCATCCGAGACACCACAGCATTGTCAACACCAAACCACCTGTGTATACAACAAGTGCTAAAATCGCACTACTGACCTGTCTAGTCAGACTGTTAAACCCAGAAATCATCATTCTTTCAAATGGGCCCAAAAATCATCATTAATTCCTCGCTGGAAATCCTCAATAAATCCTCAATAAATCTTCACTGATACTACAGAACCACATTAATCCTCAAGAATTATCCCCAGGACATCCTCATTGTCACCCCAAGGGTACCCCAAAAAATTGTCTTTGAAAACGTCTATTAAAAGGCCACCAATATAAAGTATCCACCACAGGCTAAATCCTAAGCCATTTGACCACCGATATACCTCAAAGTAAACCATTTGTGATACCGCCACATGTATATAACACCCAAGTAACCACCTCGTCGGGACATAAACCACTGTAACACCACAAAGAATCACAATCACCACCTCTTTGGCTCATAAAACCACAGATCACCACCAAAAATCATAGTCACAAAAAATTCATCACCAAAATAACCAAAAAAAATCAGCCTAATAAATCAAGAAAACCAGGAATCACCAAATCACAAAAATCACCACCAGGCATCATCATCACTAAAAGTCATCACCAGACGAACCACTTATAATATTTCTCAACTCTACGGTAATTTCCCATATTTTTCACCCTGTTTTCCATCATGAAATAATTACCTTGGGTTTTTACGCCAAATCACCGCAATTTGCACATAATAAGAAAATAGTAAAAGAATGAAAGGAAGAAAATAATGTTACATTAAACTGCTTAATCACATTTCGTCATCCATTTGCAAAATCTGGAAAGAAAAAAAATGCAACCGCATGATGTTACCTTATTATCTACCAATCTTTTTCAATTTAGATGATATGAGTTCATTTCGACCGACCTGTCTTTTCATCTAAGACTACAAATCTGTTTCCTGTCTTTTCCACAATAACTCCAAAAGGACCCTCAAAGTTTGGTCCTAACTTGTAATTTAATTCATTTCTCACATTGATTTTTAGGAATACATTGTCTCCAATAGCAATTGTAACATCTAATGATTTCTCGTTGCTTCTTTCCACCATTTCTTGGGTCGTAGCCTCGAGATTACGGCTGAGACAAGCTTGTCTCTCCTTTGCTGTGGAAATTAATGCTTCAATTGTATCTTCTCCATGATGAGGTATAGTTAGCAGATCAAATGTGCCTCATGCTTGGCAACCAAACAATGCTTCGAATGGAGACATTTTTATAGTGTTGATGTTATGTCTAATAATATCTATATATCTATCCCAGTTTTTATCATTTCCTCCTACAGTCTTCCTGAGAGCTTCGAGCACTTTCCTGTTTGCTCGTTCACATAACCCATTAGCTTCAGGTCTGTATGGAATAATTGTTACTTTTTGTATCCCCATGACTTCTGCCAAACACTCTAAAGTCTTGTTTGCAAATTCTCTGCCATTGCCGGTCAAATAAACCCCGGGTGAGCCATATCTGCAGATGACACCATTGAAAAATGCTATAGCTACTTCTTCAGCTGTTTTATGCTTAAGTGGAAAAATTTCTAATATCCTCGTAAGCTCATCTATTATTACCAACAGGTACTTATTCGCATACCTAGATTCACAAAAATTTCCTGGGATATCCATATGTATTCTCTGAAAAGGTCTACTTGGTATCGGATATGACGCTAATTTGCAGGAAAATACCCTTGCAGGTTTGCAAACATTGCACACTGTACAGTTTTTCACAAAATTTCCACACCTTTCCCCATATTTTTCCAAATATACTTATTACGCATCTCATTATGCGTTTTTTCTATCCCCAAATGTGGACTACCGAACCTGCAATGTACTATTATCCAAAGCTACTGGAATTAGGACTTTCGGAATTACGATCTGTGTCGTCTCCTTTACTTTCAATATCCTTAATTTATATTTAATTTTCCTGACCAACAGATTACCTTCTAATTCTAAACCTGAAAAAGGTAACTTACAACATTTCCTGTCTGATTCCCTTCTGAGAAACGCTTTTGCATCTGTAAAAATTTCATCCTCATCTTGCTTATACTCTATGAGACTTATTTCCCATTGTATAGAATCACTAGTAACTACCCAACTTGAAATCCTTCCGTATCATAAAACCTTTTACAAAGGGCATTTGCGACTACATTCAATTTGCCTTCTATATATCAGAGCTTTGCATCGAAGTCCCTGATAGTTAACTATCGAGCTCTTTTGGGTGACAAATCGGGTTTATTAAAAAGATCCATTAATGGCTTGTGGTCTGTAAGAACTTCTATTTTATTCCCCATCAGTAACATTTTAAAATGAACCAAACTTGATACTATTGCAAATGCTTCTTTATTTAAGGTAGCCATTAGTCTTTCATTGCTGCCCTTTGTCCTAAATTTCCTACTATAAAAGGCTATGGGATGGAGCCTCCCATCAAATTTTTGCATAAGGCAAGCACCTATACCCTTCTGACTGGCATCAGTCACTAATGTGAATGGTTCGCTGAAATTTTGGAAATTTTAGGACTGGGGGATTCATTAATGTGTCCTTAAGTTTTTGAAAAGCTACTTGTTGTGGTTCTCCCCAATGAAATTGAATGTCTTCCCGCAATACATCTGTTAGAGGGGCTGCTATGTTAGAAAACACTTTCACAAACCTACGAAAAAACCCTGCCATCCCCAGGAATGACTTAGTTTCTTTCTTTGATTTTGGGGTACGAAAATCTGCAATTACTTTGACTGTTTTGTCATTTAATCTAACTCCTTCTTTAGATATGACATGACCTAAATATGTAATTTGCTTCCTCAAGAAGGAACACTTAGCTAGATTAATTTTCAATCCTGCTAACCTAAGTCTCCTAAATACTTCCTTAAGCACTTCTGAGTGTTGCACAATCGAGCCTGTTGCAATTAATGTATCATCAATGTACACAAAACAGTTTTACCCAATAACCCGTGCAAAACTGTGTTTACCAACCTCGTAAAGGTCATAGGACTACCTGACGAACCGAAAGGAATCCGCATAAATTCATAGTGTCCCTTGGGCACTGAAAAAGCAGTATATTCCTTACTATTTTCGCTAAGAGGGACCTGCTAAAAAAACCTGCGCTAAATCAATTGAGCTATAAATATCATGTCCCCCAATTCCTACAAACAGATCTGGTATGCATGCGACTGGGTAACAGTCAGGAATTGTCTTCTCGTTCAAACTTCTAAAATCGATGCATACTCGGACAGAACCGTCCTTCTTAGGCACTGCTAACAGAGGAAAGTTGTATATAGACACACTAGGTCTAATAATTCCTTCCTCTTCCCATTTACTGACCTCTTTTTCTACCTATGCGGTATGCAGGAATAAAAATGGGTTTCGTACCTTCCTCTATGTTTACCTAATGTTCTAACACATTAGTCAATCCCAGTTTATCCCCTTGTAAAGCTACTGTGTCCCCAAATTCTGCCAAAACTTCGCTTACTGCTTCTAAATGCTCTTTATAATCTGCATTAGCTAAATGTTCTCTAAATATTTTCTTCCTTGATTGCATTTCTGCCTCTGAAAACTCAGTTTTTCCCTCTACAGTAGCCACTGAACCATTGTCACTACTTCAATCTTGGAGGTCTACCACATATGTATTCTTCTCGTATTTCCTAACTGTATCATTACAGTTCAATAATTCTACCCATACCACCATTGTTTAAACCGCCAAAATTATTACCATCGTGCTTCTCAATATCCCATTCATCATCACCGACACGACCATTGTTATTCCCCATATCATCAGTGTGGGTACTGATATCACCATTCCCCATATCCTTGGTATCGTTACCATTAACACTGCCAAAAGAGCCTCCGTTTTCAGTATTCCCCATATCCTCAGTTCCACTTGCATAAGGGACAAAAACACCTGGTATTCCAACCGTTATACCACTAACACCTGTATGGACCGATATCCTGAGTCTCCTACATGCAGGATGGCCCAGTAAAAGTCTGTTGGCCAACACAACCCCTTTTATAACCAAAAATGGTCCTATTGACACTCTATCACCCAGAGTAAACTGGATTCTAACAAAACCCAGGGTGTTTAATCTATGGGCTTGCACATCACACACCATCTCCGTTGAGGGTTTCAAAGGGTAATTGGAGAACATGGACTGATACAGGTCATGGTCCATCAAATTCACAGAAGCTCCTGTATCAATAAAAATTGTGATATCCACATCCTCCACTGTTCTGTTTACTATCGCCCTAGGCTCACATACTAGAGATTATATGTAATTTCTGTGACTCGTATTACGAACACACGCCCACTAACCAAAGTACGAATACATACATGCTACATACATGAAACTCAATAACTTTTCCCATGATTAACTCATGTCTTTGGAATGCATCAACAAACTCAATTATGCACTCGACATGTTTCCTATTTGTTTTTCATCTCAGCATCTCCAAGGAGTCCAGCATTTTGCATCTGTCGCTAACCGGCAAGAGCTAAGGTTATCAACCCCACTATTAAATATATATACAGTGGTCCCCCCGTATTTGCAGGGGATGCGTACCAGACCCCCCGTGAATAGTTAGAACCCGCGAATGTTTGGAACCCCTATAAAAATGCCAGCCTATTTTGTTAGTTAAAACTCAAGAAAAACCCACTAAAACTGTTCATACTTGGTTTTTTTTAATAGTTTTATCACAAAAAGTGCATTTTATGATGAAATTCACAAAAAAACACCAGGAATTTGTGGATATTTATCATAGAAAAATACCGCAAATGCGCGAATTTTCCGCGAATAATGCGGGGAAACGTTCCCCAGAGAAATCCACGAATGTGTGAGTCCGTGAATCTGGAGAACGCGAATACGGGGGGTCCATTGTATCTCTACCAGTGCCTTTAAGATGTGTTTGTGTTCTTGTTGTACTCTAGATTTTTAACATACTCCTTTAGTGTTTTAGGTCTCTTCAATGGCAGTCTAATCTCTTCAGTATCTTCTTCTCTTTATTATGTTGAATATTGATATGAAATGCGATAATTTTATGGTCGCTTTTGCCTAGATTTGCACCTACTGATATATCAGACACTAGGTTACCATTTGTTGATAGAACGATTGAAATCTCCCATTATTATGCAGAGTTTGTTGTTTATTTCTTGTCCTAGTATTGCACACAGCTCCACGTCAGACGCTTGTGGTTGGTGGGGAGGTTAGTACACTATACTCTGTTTTTTTTCATCTGTCCATCCGCCTGTGGTGTTTTTGTATGGTAACACTGCGTCCCAGGCTTAAGATAGTGACATTCAGCTTACATTCAACGATTATAATAATATCCTATTTCGAATATTAACGGTGTAATTCGCATACAGTAAATTATTAAAACACTTTTCAGTTGCAGATGTACACCCAGATATCCTTTTATTTACCTAAAACTTACACATAGCGTGACTATCTAAAGCCCGGGACGCAGTGTTACCATACAAAAACGCCACAGGCGGATGGACAGATGAAAAAAAAGAGTATAGTATTAGAGTTCTTCTTCCCTAGACTGTTCAGATTGATACCAATTACTTTATGCATTGTTGTAATTTTACACTCCATTAGACTGAGGTGGTACTTGATGTATAATGTAATGCTTCCACCTTTTTATGAAGTGTATATTTTTTTGAACAATTTATATCCTGCTATTTTGTATTATCCTACAGTCTCTTATTGCCTCTTGTATCCATGTTTCTATAATAACTATTATGTCTAATTCTTCACTTGCTATCGATGCTTTGATGATATCTACATTGTTCTGAATAGACTGTACATTAAACTGTGCCACTTTGAGGGACTTTTCTATCCTCTATTTAGGCCTTGATGGCTTTATTCATTTCCCTTAATTTCACTCTTTCCTACAGTGCCATTGTTAACCAAATTCTGGGACTTTCCAGTTTCTTACCTTGAGTGCTCAGCTCACTGAGGTGTTTTAAGAGGTTTTCGTTAAGGTTTCCTAGCGATTTTGTTCCTACTAAATTCAAGTGAGTGCCATCTCTTTTATATAGTGTTCTATTCCCTACAAACCTGTCCAAAAGTTTAAAAACCTAACACCTTTTTCTTGGCATATTCGCTCCAGTCTATCATTAATTCCAATTGATTTGCTGAGGAAGTACTGGCTTACATTGGTTCTAGGCAGTAGCGCTACAAGAATGCCATTATCGTTTTCTCACGGATGTTTTCTACAACATTCCTCAGGTCAGCTGCAAGGCCTTCTGTCTGGCCAGTTCTTCCATCTTTTAGAAATAGGTTATTTAATCCTCCATACACTATGATTGTACTTTTTCTACTTTTCCCTTTAATTTTCTTCACTACCTCGGCTATCTTCTTTGCTCCTGCACCTGGGCAAGAATTAACTTTTATCGTATTTCTATTTTTGGCCACAAAATTTTACCCCTGACCTTTTTCTAACAAGTTGCCAATTAAGGTTGTTACCTCTTCTGTTTCTGAGATCACAGCAAATCTATTCGATGTGTTTATTCCTTTAGAGGGATAATTGTGTTTTCTGGCTACTAGCACTCTTCTACCAAGAGCTCTCTTTAATTCATCATTTTTATCCTTGTAAGCTTATTTTTTTGTACCTTGTCTAGTGCTTGTTTCTGTTTCATTTCTGGCTCTGGTCTTAAGCAATTGTTTTCTAATCTCCACTATACTCTCTCTGTTTTCTACTGTCATTGTTCAATTCCTGTTTCTTTCTCCCAAGGTCTAACACTCCTCTTCTTGGGTCTCCAATTTCCTTTTCCATCCTGTCCTCTCTTCTCTTGCCTTTGAGTTTATTCTTTGTCAGCTCCTTTAGTTCCTTTGATATTTCTTCTACATCCCTCCTTAGCTTACCTACCTCCTGTTCTTATTGACAGGAGAGACAGACACTGAGACTACCTAGCTCTGATGTCCATGCTTCTCTGTAGTCTACACACCACTTATTAACATAGCTTTTTGCACATGTGTTCTTTAATTTCAACTTTTCTTGAGTCATCTACGTTTGTGTCTTGGTTTCACTATTTCTATCTGAGCTTTAATTCAATATTCTTTCTATTGTGACTAGTTGAATAAGTAAACATTGGCAGGGAGGGGGGCGTGGGGGGCTGGTGGTTTAGTACTTCCACAGAAGTCAGAGAGAGTAGAGGGGGTGTTAGGGAGGAGAAAGAGGGAAAAATGTGAGAGAGAGAGAGAGAGAGAGAGAGAGAGAGATAGAGAGAGAAGAAGAGAGAGAGGAGAGAGAGAGAGAGAGAGAGAGAGATCCTAGTAGTGGTTCCATCACTCGTTGGAATATTGCAGGTGCATTCATCTGACCAAATGGCAGAACAGTATACTGATACAGTCCAAAAGGAGTAATAAAAGCTGACAGCAACTTAGCATTCTCATCTAAGGGAATTTGATATCCTTTCAGCAAGTCTATCTTGGAAACAAACTTGCTTACCCAGTATTATCAAATAACTGATCTATAAAACGCAAGGGATAATTGTCACCCACACTGATGGAATTTAGTTTCCTATAATAATAATAATAATAATAATAATAATAATAATAATAATAATAATAATAATAATAATAATAATAATAATAATAATAATAATAATAATAATAATATTATGCTTTATTTCAGCTCGGGGCCATATACATTGAATATACAATTACAGACAGTAACATACACAATCTAGATACATGAGACTTGATAAAAAAAGAAAATGAAAATTAATAATCGGCACTTATCCACAAAATAGCTGAGGTAGCATAAAAGCTAGTAATCATAATACTGGTAATAACAGTAATAATAATGGTGAGAAAAAAAAATATGCATTGAGAGTAATAACAGTTAGTGCACATATTATATAACTTAAATTTCAACTAGAGACCTTAGGTGGTTACAGTGGTCAGGTCCAGAGGGCTAAATACATAAATTGAATGTAAAAAAAACTTTAACTTGATGGTAATCACAGTTATAATGAAAAATTAAAATATCAACAATAAATGTAATAATGACAAAAACTGCAGATGACATCTTGCCAATACAGAGATTAAGTCCTTTAGGGGACAAAGGCCTCATTTTCCCATCTTTCCCACATTTTAGATTTTTTTCTTGCTTCACTTCTTAGGATGCTTTGTATGAGCGAGTTGCTGTTGTTTCTCACTCGGGTTACCAGACTGGACATTGTTCGCCTAACAATGATTTTTAAATTGTCCAGGTGGTTTTCTATGAACATCTGTGTGGCGGAGTGGTAGCAGGGAGTGTTTGTGAGGCGTCTCAGAATGTCATTGTGCACAACAGTGATGCGTCTCATGGTCTCTCGGGTATAGTTCGTCCAGAGGAAACACCCATAGATACTGTAGCAGTACGAGCGGAACTAATATATTAGGACCGAAATTCTTCGTGAGAGATGAGTGGGTCAGAGCCAGTGAGAAACTTGACTCTCTCCACTATGGCATCTAGCGTCACCGATGAGCGCAGATTGTGAATTACTACGTGACATCTCTTCTCAGGTGTCGGGCGAGGTGAAACATGAATGTTGGGCTCTGGCCCAGCAGCCAAACGGGAGGTTCTTCTCTTCTTTCTGCTTGTTTGTATCTGCCAGCTGCCAGACCCCTCATGATCACTTTCATCTGCATCTACTGTGGGTGGTTGGGGGGGAGGATTACGAGGACTAGTAATCATCACTGGAGATATATCTTCCACCGGAGGCACTGGGGAGGGAGAAGAGGTTGGGAGACCAACAGTCCCCTCGGAATGGTCTAAAGGTGACAGGGTCACTTCCGTGTTGCTGGGAGGCGAGGAAAAACTGGATGCCGCATTCGTAGGAGTCTGGTGGTTATCTGTGCGATTGTCTATTGATTCCTGCACTCCTTTGATCGCATCCCAGATCCGTGTAAGGTTATTTGTTTCCACCGTTTTAAGACTGTTTAGGGATTCCTGTAGTCCTTTGATCACGTCCCAGATTCTTGATAATTTATCATTTGTCTCCTCAATTGAGCCATCTGGTGTCTTCACTAACACACATGGAGAACTGTAGTGACTTGAAATGGGTTCTGCTAATCCATGCTGGTATTCCAAACTTTTAGAATTACCTTGTTAAGTATGTTTCTAACAGGGATCGCCTCAGGATAACTTGTCACAGGACACATAAATGTTAACAACTATTCATTTCCTTTCTTCGTATTAGGAAGCGGTCCAACCGCATCTCTAATCACCTCCAAAAGGGTTTTCCTTTAACTTCTATAGGTTGTAGGGGGGCTTTCTAAATAGTTTCATTCAGTTTTCCAGCTCTTTGACACGCGTGACATTCTTGACAGAACCTGCTAACAGCCTTCTGATGTCCATCCCAGAGAAAATATTACATGATCTTCTCAAAAGTCTCCCTGACTCCCATATGTCAATGCTCGTGAGCTACTGCTACCACTTGTTTCCTAAATGGATGTGGAATTAAAATTTGTTGGTATTAACCCCATTCAGGCTCCTTGAGTCTCTGGATGATAAGCACTGGATAACTGTTGTTTCACCCCTAACAAACTCATTACATCCTGGAATAACTTGGAAATAAAATTTGTTCCTCTATCACTTTGTACTATTTCTGGTATACCAAACTTTGAGAAAAACTCCACTAGTTTTTCAGCAACTATCTTGGTAGATATGTTTCTGACAGGGATCACTTCTGGATATCTTGTCACAGGACATTAAAGTTAACAAATACTAATTTTCCTTCTTTGTCTTTGGCAGCAGTCCAACCATATCTATAATCACTTTGCTAAAAGGTTCTCTTCTAACTTCTATAGTTTGTACGGGGGCTTTCTGGATGGTTTCATTCAGTTTTCCAGCTGTCTGGCAGGTATGACACTCACGACAGAACTTGCTAACATCCTTTTGAAGTCCAGGCCAGAAAAAAATATTTCATGATCTTCTCCATATTCTTCCAGATTCCCATATGTCCAGACTCATGAACTACTGCTACCACTTTCTTTTTCAATGGATATGGAATCAAAATTTGATGATATTCGCCCTATGCAGCATCTGGTATATCTGCAGGTCTATGCTTCCTCATCAGCAAACCTTTCTTCAGATAACAGCACATAGAAATTTGCTGCATCACTTCTTCATCAACAACTCTGAGGAAGAAATCAGCTAATGGGATATCCTTCTTCTGTAGTTCCATTAGCTTCTCTCTTGTCACTTGAACATCTTCAAGGGCTGAACTCTCAATATTTCCTAACTCAGCTACTGTAGTTTCAGTATTATCTTCAGGAACACTGAATACACTGTGTCTCTTTAAGAACAACAGGTTCTTCTTCATCTTGGGAAATCTCTTCAAGGTCAGCACTAGGAGACATCATTTTCCTGGAACAACTCCTCTAAGCTCAAAGATCCTTCACTTGATACTTCTTGGATCTGTAAATCCTAAGTCTCTTCACTTACAGGCATAGTCCTCTTCATATTCCTAAATCTAGTGTGGGCATAAACCTCAAAGGTTTGTCTGTTACTATAGGACAAGGAACAAATGGGGAACTACCAACTTTATTACCCAACAGAACATGCACACCTCCCACAGCTAGTGAGTCTTTTACAGCAAACTCAACATCCCCTGTCACCAATTCACACATGTGTAAGCAGCATATATTAGTTACATCTTCTCGTCTTATATCATTCAAAATAACAGAATCTCCTGTGAGATTCTTTTCCAACTGAGGGTGAGTACCATGTACTACCACACTATGGTTACTCCCTGGATCATGTAATACCTTGACTGGTACCCGCACACTCCCTCCTTCAGTTGTCAGCGTGCCCTCAATGGCCCCTCATAGATATATGGCTTAAAAGCCTCCAAACTGCTCAGCCCCTCACTGCTTGACATTACATTTCCACTGGTTGGTAAACAATCAGCTGCCTTAGTTTCAGTCTTCTCTGTGGTCTGATTCTTCCCCACACTGCTCTTTGTAGACTGTTTCACCTGGTCACCTTTTACCATTCGACAAACTGGCTTTGACTACTGATGTGTCTGATTGTTACGATATTCTTCGTTCCCTTTTATTTTTGGTTATTATTTGTTATATGTTATATGGTGGTACTCTTTATCTACACAGGACATTTGTAGCTTAATACATGCATACACACGGACATTTGTAGCTTAATGCATATATATATATATATATATATATATATATATATATATATATATATATATATATATGAATTAAGCTACAAATGTCCTCTAATATCCAATTCGCTCAACTTCGTAATTAATATATTTTCATATATTATGTTAACAGAAGGGGAACATCTTTAGTTGATAATAATTTCATCCTATCGTGGATTCGAAGCAGCGCACAGATAAATTCATATCGGACCAAAATTTGATAAATTCATATCGGACCAAAATTACAGCCGTGAAGAGATATGTTTAAAAGGAATGTCAGTCTTCTCTGTGGTCTGATTCTTCCCCACACTGCTCTTTGTAGACTGTTTCACCTGGTCACCTTTTTTTACCATTCGACAACTGGCTTTGACTACTGATGTGTCTGATTGTTACGATATTCTTCGTTCCCTTTTATTTTTGGTTATTATTTGTTATATGTTATATGGTGGTACTCTTTATCTACACAGGACATTTGTAGCTTAATACACACGGACATTTGTAGCTTAATGCATATATATATATATATATATATATATATATATATATATATATATATATATATATATATGCATTAAGCTACAAATGTCCTCTAATATCCAATTCGCTCAACTTCGTAATTAATATATTTTCATATATTATGTTAACAGAAGGGGAACATCTTTAGTTGATAATAATTTCATCCTATCGTGGATTCGAAGCAGCGCACAGATAAATTCATATCGGACCAAAATTTGATAAATTCATATCGGACCAAAATTACAGCCGTGAAGAGATATGTTTAAAAGGAATGTTACTAAATGCTTTAGCTGACCTTAATGAGAAATATCCTGTTCCCCGTAGATTTATGATAGCCATCCACTCGCTAAAAAATGTTAGATGTTGTAATAAGTAGATCCGACAAAGACGGCAAAATCGTAATCATGGTCAAAGACTTCTACCTCGACAAAATCAACCAACTCCTTAGCAACACAAACACTTACGACAAACTGACGAAAAATCCCCTCTAAAGCATCCCCACAGAATTTTTTTCGGAAAGTAAGATCAATTGGCCAAGACAAAAAGAGCATTGGACTATTAGAGAAATTTAAAGTAATCAATCTAAAACTACCCTACTTTCATGGCCTTCCCAAAACTCACAAAGACAATCCTAGTCACATTAAACATGCGGAAGATTTTTGTCACAAATTCAGAGAAGCACATATACCACTTCACAACATAAAACTTTTAAGCCTTGACGTAGATTCCCTATTCACAAAATTACTAGTACAGGACGTTCTTTAGTTTTTGAGGGAAAAATTAGCCCCATATTCAGATCATTTCCCATTGGCGCTTGACAAAATAATAAAGTTAGTTGAATTATCTGTATCTAATAACGTATTTTTATTCGGGGAATCATTCTATAAGGAAAAATTCGGGTGTAGTATGGGTAGTCCTCTAAGTCCGGTTTTAGCCAATCTGTACATGGAATACTTTGAAATTACATTAATAAATGCAATAAAACCCAAAAACATGCTGTGGATGAGATAATATGTAGATGATATTCTAACATTTTGGGATAATAGATGGGACAACTTCAATGAATTACTTCTAAATTTAATGTTGAATGGGAAACAGACAACAAAATTCCTTATCTTGATGTTTTAATAATCAGACATGCAGAATACAAATTTAACATATACAGAAAACCAATGTTCTCACTTTCATACATTCACTACTTTAGCTATCACGACATTCTATCAAGATAGGCGTAGCCAGCAACCTATTCTTAAGAGCCTTACGAATTTATTCCCCAGATTTCCTGAAAAAAAAAAAAGAATTTTAACTAATTCGTAAGCAGCTTTCGTCTTTAAGGTATCCTGACCATATAATTGTGAAAGCAATTCACAAAGCAAACGTAATTTTCTACCGACCCCCTCAAG
>NC_087206.1:57144289-57186789 GCF_015104395.2 Macrobrachium nipponense
TATAGAAAACAAGAATATATAGCGATATGGTTACTTACCTTTCGGATATATACAAAAAAATGGCCCCCGACCACAAGTGCGACGGCCACATCTTCCACCTGAAATGGAGGAATGGAATGTAAATTTCAATGTGTTATTTACTTATCTAATTATGCGTGGATTTGCATAAAACTATTATGGTGGCTTGCTGGATGTTTGAACATTATTTTGCAGCCATGAAAAAAATCTGACCCAAAAAAACTTACTCCAATGTAAAGGTCATTTGTTGACCTCCTCGTTTCACCAGGAAAATTTCTTATAAACATCGTTGTAGTTAGTATAAAATAGGATATTTATGCATGGAAATCTACCAGAATATCACAAATTCTGTTAAAAAAAAAAAAAAAAAAAAAAAACAAGAATATATAGCGATATGGTGTTATTTAGTTATCTAATTATTCGTGGATTTGCATGAAACTTTTATTTTTGCTTGCTGGATGTTTGAACATTATTTTGCAGCTATAAAAAATATCTAACCAAAAAGGAATTTTTCGAAAAGGGAATAATTTCGAAAATTTGAAAATGATATCGACAAAAATATAAAAAATTATTGCAATATTTTAGGTAAAAAATTAATTATATATATTTTGTAAAGATTAAAATTATAGTATTTATGCAAACAAGTAGATGTAACTTGCCTAAATAGAAGACATACACTTCGGACACAAGACAGTTTGATGCTGTAGGCAGACGGGCCCATTGCATCACAAACATGCTGTGTTTGTCTTGTGGTCTTGTCTAGGTGGGTAGCTTTGGAAGCGAACACGCTTGGGCAGCTTGACGTGGCCAATGGCAGAAAGAAGTCTGTGCTCCAGCTCAGCCAGCCTAAACTTATCCGCCATCAGGACACACAAGGGCCTTGACAAGTTGGTCAACGTATAATGCCGATGACTTACTAGGGGAGCACAAAATTCAACGGTGAACTCCTTGAGGAACCTTCGCCTTGTCATACTCTTTGCCGATGGCAGGGACGAATAGAGAATATAAGAATTTACCATAATTATATTCAATATCCCGTAGAAAAGACAAAGTGGCCAGCGTTGTGTCTTACCAACACAGCTTGATGTAGAATACATCTAATCGAATGTGTCTACAACCCTTTTCTTAGCATTATAGAACATCTGAATGTCCATCTTACGTCTTTCTATTTCAGATGGATCATGATAAAGGGAACTCAACACCATCACCTTCTTAGTCCTTCTGACTTGCTGACACTGGAGAGTCAAATTGTGTTCGTAATTGAACATGGCCACTGTGCAACCCCTTTGACAAAAAGGTCGCACAAGCTCCGTTGTGAACACTTCTCCCAACGTCTGTCCTCTTAGTGAGGCAGATAAGAGTAATTTTTTAGAAGAATCGTGCAAATGATGATACAAGCATCAAATTTGGCACAATTGTTTTCCAAGGGATACTAATCAAATCTGCCCAATTGGCCAATTGACAAATTGGCCAAACCAAGGATAACAGGGTTTTAGTTATCTGGATGGTGTACAGATTGCACTGGATGAACTATCGGACTAGGTGTATGGCACAGTGCAAGAACCTAGTTGTATCCCATACAGGAAAGCGCCTATTGTAATTACAGGACATAAGAGGCCTATTATACTATTACATGTACAGGGTGATAAAAGGATAAACCCTCGACCCTGAACGTCATCATAATCATGGATGCGAACTCTACTGGATGATCATGGAAAACAGACTGGACCAAGTGTTGCCTATGTCAGGAAGTTAAGAAAGAAGATCTAAAATCTCCCCAGGCCAATCCTGCTAGACCCTGCAAGACTTGATGAAGGTTCTGGGATAGAGGAAACATTGAGAAAAATAAGGCACAATATCATGAGAGTTGCAGGTTTCTGTTCAACAACACAAAGTTACACTGAGCTGAAAAAAGAGCAAGCCATGTAGGTACTAGTGATGAGGGCAGTAGAAGTAAGGTTCCACGAAAGCTCCAAGAAACTAAAATAAAAGAATGCTTCTTCTGTGAAACTGAAAGAGGGGAACTTAGAGAAGCAATGGCAATGCAAGTGAATAGGAGAATAAATGAATGGGCCAAAACTCTTAGTGGTACAAAACTTCTCGCCAAACTAAATTGCAGGAGATGTCGTAGCCCAAGAAGTGAGATATCACCCTGGCTGTTTGGTGGCATTGTATAACCGAGAACGGGCATACCTAAAGGTGCAGAAGCAAGAAAAAGCACAGGAACATTGGAAGGATGCATATCCAATTGCTTTCTCTGAACTAGTCACCTACATCTGCGAGATGAAAAATGCCAGTGAGAGGCCACCAATTTTCAACCTTGCTGATTTGACCAAGCTTTACAAGCAGAGGCTGGAACAGCTTGATGTTGACTTACCTGATGTTCATCCTGCTCGACTCAAGGATCAGCTGCTTTTGCACATTCCACAGCTGCAAGCTAATCGCTAAGGACGAGAAGTTCTGTTGGCTATTGAAACTGATGTAGGTTCAGTCCTATCAGAAGCATTCCGTTATGGTGAAGCGATCCATCTAGCAAAAGCCGGTGGGATACTAAGACAATACATGCTCCATCAGAAGTCGAATTTCCGCAGCTATTTTCATGACAAAGACTTAGAACAGGCTGTGCCACCATCACTGTTTTAGTTTGTATGCATGATTGAACATGGTGCAGACATCAAGTCCCAACTCCGTCATGGAGTGTCGAAATCAGACTTTGCTACATCACAACTTCTACAGTACAAAAGCTTTGCCAAATACAAGGAAGGAGTGGATGTCCACAGGCATTCCAAGGACCAGGAGTCACATTTTGCAGTCTACATGGGCCTATTGTGTTTGCCAAGACGAGTAAGAGACAAATAATTTAAATGCTCCATGAGAATGGGCTCAGCATATCATATGGCTGAGTCCTAGAAATCTCAGCAGTTAGAAGAAGCAGTTGTTGCACAGTATGTGGAAGATGGAGTAATCTGTCCCCCAGTCTTGAGAAAGAATTTGTTCACGACTGGAACAGTTGACAACATAGACCATAATCCGACTGCGACTACAGCTGAAACATCTTTGCACGGTACAAGTGTGTCCATTTTCCAACATCCAAACACAAGCTGTCAAGAATTGACAAAGTGCTCCTGTAAGAAGGGTTGCAAAGGAAGATGGAAGTGCTCTCAGGCAGAGCTTCCCTGCACATCATTCTGCAGCTGCATATGTGAACAGTAGCAGATCGAGAAACAGCAGCACGGTATGCATAACTTTGAAAATGTACTAGCCAGGACAAAACTTTTGTAAAGAAAGACAAACATCTTGGTGGTCATCTTGAGAAATATGTCTCAGAGTGCTTTTTAAACAGGAAAATATAGTTCAGCGGGCTTCATAACATGAATCCACACTTAAATCATGCAAATCAAACGACTATAAATATTTATTTCTAAGCAAAACATCTATTTCGGGTGGTTATTTTGGCGACCATCTTGAAAATGGCCGCCATCTTGGATTTTCAATTGGCCAATTGGGCAGATTTGATTAGTATACCTTGAAGGACACTTTTGCCAAATTTGATGCTTGTATCATCATTTGCACGATTTTTCTGTTATCTACCCAACTATCTCGGCACCCTGACTGTGTCCTTCCCCAAGTAAGCAATCGCATTACACATGTAATGCAAATCGGCATCACATGCCAACACAAGCTTGATGCCGTACCTATAGGAAGAGAGGATAGAATTAGTATAGAAAAAAGTAAAATAAAATCAAGTTAGTATGTATATATATATATATTATTATATATTATATATATATAAATATAATATATTACATATAATTAATAATTATATGTTATATTATATATATATATCTATATATATAATATATTATATATATCTATATATATATATATAAGTATATATAGAGAGAGAGAGATCGAAGGAGGAGAGAGAGAGAGAGAGAGAGAGAGAGAGAGAAGAACGATACCGTTTTATTTTAATTTCATAAACAATATATATTTCAATTCTTATTCCTGTAAGAACATATTATAGAATAATCAAAGAAACAATTATAAATAAATAAAAAAGCCATTGAAAAAAAAATGTAAATCTGTGAACTTACTTGGCTGGCTTACTGGGAATAGACATCTGAAGGGATAGCGGCCCCTAAATGGCACAAGCTGCTCATCAACAGTGAGATGGGGCCCGGGAGAGTAATTCTGTCGGCGAATGAGGGCAAGGCGATCTGTCCTCGCTCGCTCCACTCTGGCGGCTGAATCGTCGAAATGAATCACTCTTGTCATCAGGGCAAAATGATGCTCGCTCATTGTACAATGGTACAAAGGATTGCTGTCCGGAAGATCCCACATGTCACTCATTGTGGTGTGATTGTCTGACCTTACAGCCAACATTATCAGGATCCCAATGAACGCCTTTAGTTCCCTCAGGTCCATGTCCCTGTGGGCAACATTGCTCTATGATGACAATTATTCCTCAAAAGGGCAAGTCGATCATTGGAATGCAAGACAATATACGCTAGCATGTGATCAGACAAAATGAGCTAGAAAATGTCGCTCACTCTTACCACCCCAGCGGTGTCATCGGTGGGACCCCCAGGTTCAATCCTCGGCGAAAACAAATGGGGGAGGGAGGCATTGCGATCCCTCTGCCACCTGGTCCCATCACAAGCCTCAACAATTTCAGCTCCTATGAGCTGGATAGGAGCTCCCCGGGCTGGCTGGAGGTCACCCCTCCTCCTCTTCCTACTCCTGAGCTCTAGCAGGGAGAACACATCCTCATCCCGAGAGGTTGAGAGACCAGGTGTAGGTGTAGTGGTTGTAGTTGTTGTTGTTGTTGTAACAACAATGGGAACAGTCCCACTATCCCCCAACGCCTCCCCCCCATCGGCATCGTCCTCATCCCCCAGGGAGAGGTCAAGAGGATTAGCCTCGTCTTCCCTCTCCTCTTCTTCTAACACAGCAGACTGTCCCTGATTCGGGTTGTCCACGTCCTCCTCCTCGCCTTCAGACTGGACCTCCAGGTTGTCCTCAACGTCACTCTCAAATTGAAAGAGAAGTACGTTGATAGCATCATCACCCAGAGGTCTCTGTCTCTTCGAAGCCATAACTGAAAAAAAAAAAAACAATAGAAATGAGCACTTGAACGGAATCAGCCCATATGGCAACAAGGGCATCTCAGCCAATGTTCCGGGTAAGCATGTGTTAAACACACCATCCTCCCGCATTCCAATAATAAAACAAAACTATACTAATTAGTTATATAATAACTAGTTATATAATAAACACTGTCCTACATCATTTTAGTTATTATAACTGTTTTTTGCAAAAAATCGGCCCACATGGCAACAAGGGCATCTCAGCCAATGCCCGGGGCAAGCACGTGATAAACACATCATCCTCCCACATATTCCAATAATAAAACAAAACTATACTAATTAGTTATATAATGAACACTGTCCTACATGAATTTAGTTATTATGGCTGTTTTTTGCAAAAAAACACAAAATGCAGCACTCAAACGGAATCAGCCCATATGGCAACAAGGGCATCTCAGCCAATGCCCCAGGAATGCACGCGATACAACACACCATCCTCCCACATATTCCAATAATAAAACAAAACTATACTAGCATGAACACTGTTCAATATGCAACTTTTCTTTTTGCAAAAATCCAGAAAGTGGCACTCGAAGGGAAATGGACCATATGGCGATGTATGGCATCACAGCCACTTCCAAGGTCACGCATATGATACACACAAAATCCTACGACATTTTCCAATATCACAAAACTATACTAATTAGCTATTATGCACACTGTCCTACAAATTGAGTACTTTGCTTTTTGCAAAAAAACACAGAATTTGGCACTCAAAGGGGAATGGACCATATGGCCATATTACGGTGAGTCAGCAAGAATGGGCCATATGGCCATATTACGGTGTGTCAGCAAAGAACAAAGGCATTCATATGGTAGATACATCATCCTCCGACATATTCCAATATTACAAAATACTATTAGCATGAATACTGTTCAATATGTGAGGTTTACCTAAAAACTTTGCCTTTTGCAAAAATACCTGAAATTGGAACTCGAAGGAAAATGTACCATATTGGCGGTATATGGCCTCTCAGCCACTCCCAGAGTCATGCACATCATACACACAACATCCTAAAACATTTTCCAATATCACAAAGCTATACTAATTTGCTATTATACACACTTTCCTACATGAATTGGGTAAGTAATAACTTTGTTTTTTTAAAAAAAACACAGAAATTGGCACTCGATGGGGACTGGACCATATGGTCATATACGGCGTGTCAGCCATGAACAAAGGCATTCATATTATAGATACATCATCCTCCGACATATTCCAACTTTACAAAACACTATTAGCACGAATACTGTTCAATATGCAAGGCTACCTAAAAACTTTGCTTTTTGCAAAAAAAAAACAGAAATTGGCACTCGAAGGAAAATGGACCATATAGCAATATATGGCATCTCAGCCACTCCGAAGGTCATGCATGGCATAGGTACACCATCCAGCCAGACTTTCTAACACAACAAAGACACAGGACTATGCACACTGTCCATTGAGAAATTGTTATGTAATAACTTTGATTTTCGATCACCTACCACTTAAAGGTAGGTGCGGATCGACCTCAACCCGAGCGATTCTCAGAAAAGGGGAAGCACTTGAGGCAGACGTAGGCAGGTCTGTACACGGTCACAGCTTGTAAACGAGTGAATGTTTGCAGGATGATCACACCCAGATTTGACGATAATTTATGGGATAAAAACATGTTTTTTGAAATGCGACCCATCGAACCTATTCAGGGTTAAGACAGGCAGGATCACAAGCTAAAAACTAGTGGGCAAGACCTCCCATATAAATTTAACCAAAGTCACCCTCAGCCAATGCAGGACAATTGAATTACCTACACACAGAACAAAAAACACAAACACATGTACTCACCCCAACTCCAGATACTCAGGGCTATGCTGTGCTGTCCGCTGGACGAGGTCTCTGAGACACCAACAACCGCCGCAAACCTACACACAACCAACAACAAAGAACTACAGCCACACAACTCAACAACAACACAGCAACAACCAAGAACCACAACCATACAATGCAACAACAACACAACAAGCAACCAAGGACCACAACCCCACAACTCAACAACACAACACCCCACAACCACAACCTCATAACTCAAACAACACAACAAAACAAGGCCTACAACCACAACAACAACTAAGAACTACAGCCACAACAACTACAACACCAAGAAACCACAATAGCTCACCAACAACCCCACTCCACAACACCAAACCAACCACCTCACAAGCCCACATCCAACCACTCACAACAACACCAAGAAACCACAACAGCTCCCCAACAATGATAACACCCTCAACTATAACAATTCACAACTCAACAGAAACTCACAAGCTCAACAACCTCCCAACACACAAGCACAACAACTTTCAAACACACAGCACAAATAACTCAAATAACTCCCTGACAACACAACACAACTGACCAACAATAGTACTGCCAAGACTGCTGCCCAAAATGTCTGTCTTTCACAATCTCTCATTACAGACCAGACCAGACTTGCGACCAACCCAACAGACACAACAACCCCTCGCCGAATGAGCAACTCGCTTGTTAACTATCCATTCACACGAACACAAACAACCCAATGCCACTTACATTCACCTCTCTCTTCTCTCTCTCTCTCTCTCTCTCTCTCTCTCTCAATCCTCAAGGACATTGTCAAATGGAACTTCCATAACTCCTTCATATTTCCTCCCCTGTTTCATTTGACAACGTCTCCTTACACTAGCAACACCCACACTAAATAGCCTTTCCTCAACACCCATGGATGCTCAGACGCAGGCCCCCTGGATCTTGTTTGAGGGCCCTCATACACACTCTCAGTTACACCGCCATCCACTTCTCCCATACCACTTCCATTGAAACTCCCATTACCATCTCCCTCACTACTTCATCTATATCTTCCAGTTCTTGTTCTAATATTTCTCGTAGCTCTGCCACCAAATCACTCACCTCATTTACACTCTTGCCAAAATCCTGAAGAGACTCATTTGTACTGCCAACCACATCCTTACCACTTGATTCCCTTCCTGCTGAAATCTCACTAAACCCTGACAATTCAAACCCACACATGCTATATGTATCATTAATTCCCTCAAAGTCATCCGTACCAACACTAACACCCTTATCACACTGCTCACTCTTTCTCCTTCCATTCCCTTTCTCCACACTCTTCCACCCCCTCCCATACTCAACCAACACCAACTGCTGATCTTTCAGACCCATTTGCTCACTGACACTCAGCTCACACTTATTTACCCTCAACCACTCACTCATCGCATTCTCTCAAACATACTGCAGTACTTCCCTCCACTTACGGAGCTGGTTATGGTGTGCCCTAACCTCATCCTCAACCCCATCTACTCATAGTTTCCCCAACACATAACTCAATCCACTCGGTCCCACTTTCAATTTCTCAAAAGGCCCTTCAGATTTCTCCCTTACCTTATTCACATTCATTCTTCCTATCTCAAACACCTTTTTCAACACCTTATCTCCAATCCTAAAACTTTCTAACCTATACTCGCTTTCTTCCACAAACCCTGATTACTCTGACAGACCCAACTGTGGCCTAACAATCCTTTCATCATCTCTTTCATCATCTCTTGCACACTACTCATCATCAACCCCAACTTTACATCAATCTTCTTAACCATCCACTGCTCGGCCTCTTTCACTTCCTCTTTCATTCCCTCTTCTGCACTCCTTATCACTCCTCTAAACTCCTCTAACTCCCTCTTATATTTCTCACACTCAAGCCTCAGCATCTAATTCTCTGCTTCCATTGCTCTACCAACTTCCCTCACCAACCTCAGCTTCTCCTTCAGCCTCTCTATCTCCTTCAACCCTTCCATTCTCACTTTCTCCACCGATCATACAACTCACTACCCCAATCGTCCTGCAGCTGCCGCACCAGCAGTCCCTGTTCGGGCTCCAAAAATTTAATGTGGCAGGATCACAAGCTAAAAACAAGCAGGCAAGACCATCCCCATAAATTTAACCAATCCAGTTGCCAAACTCACCCTCAGCCACACTTCCCTCTTCATGCTATGGAATATGCAGGACAACTGAATTACCTACACACAATAAAAAACACAAACACATGCACTCACCCCAAGTCCAGATACTCAGGGCTATGCTGTGCTGTCCGCTGGACGAGGTCGCTAAGACACCAACAGCCACCACAAACCAAAAGACAACCAACAGCAAAGAACTACAACCACACAACTCAACAACAACACAACAACAACCAAGAACCACGATCACACAACAACAACAGCACGACACAACAAACAAACAAGGACTATAGCTACAACTCAACAACACAATAAACAAACAAGGCCTACAAGCATAACAACAACCAAGGACTACAGCCACAACAACAACAACACCAAGAAATCACAACAACTCACCAACAACCCCCCTCCACAAAACCAAACCAACAACCTCACAAGCCCACACCCAAAGCATGCTCCTAACGCCCACCGACATTCATTCTTCCTGTGTCCTGGCTTACCACATCTGTAACACTGCTGCTTTTGTTCACAACTAACTGTTCCTACTCTTCCAATACTTGCACTCGCTCTGTCATTCACCTTGGCCCTTCTAAAACTGTCTCCCTATAGCTCTTAAACTCTGGTATAACCTCAGCTACTGCAGTCCTAACACTAACACTTCTACTGTCTTTCGTACATCTATCTAACTCATAATCCTCTACTATTTCTAACATGTTGTTCCACGTCAACCTTTCACTCATCCATCTCATTTTCTCCTTACGTTTTAGATTCATAAACTCGTATACACTCTCTGGTACAGTCACCAACAACTTTCGCACTAACTGCTTAGACTCATTTATCCCTTCGTTCCAAACTTTTTCCTAGCTAATGTTTCCAACCTGCACACATACATTGACAACGACCCACCAACATTCACTCTTGCCTCTTCAAAATCATGCTATCTCCTATATCTAACACTACTTTTTATCCTCTTTCCCTGTTCCACAATCCTGGCTTTCACACTCTCATACGGCACATTTCCTACATTCATTATTACCCCATACATACTCAACAAAAATCCCGTCAAGAAGTTACCTAACTCTCTTGCCCAGACTCCCTTATTATCCCCATACTTAGCCACACAATACTTCTCATATTTCTTAAAAAGTCCCTTGTGTCCCTACTACCATATTCCTCATATTGCACACATTGGGGTACCTCTCTCATATACACAGCCTTTCGTACTTCCTGCTCACTCTCACTCTCATTTTCGCAACTTCCATTCTGATCCCTCTTAACCTCGTCCAAATACAATGAATCAACTTCCACACTAACATCCATTACTCTTGATTACACTCTTCCTACCCTTCTTTCTACCTGCCTGTTTCCACTCACTGCTATCCAAATCACTCTCAGCCTTTTCCCCTATGTATTCAGTCTTAGTCTCATCCTCTCCATCACCCTTACTAACCTTCTTTCCCTTAGTCTTCTTCTTTTCCTCAGCCTCCTTATTCTTGTCCTCAGGTTTATCCTTATCCTGTGTCTTCTCCTTCTTTCCCTTACTTATTACAACCAAATCACCTTCGTCACTCGTACTCTTATCCAGTTGTTCTTTCACATTCTTAATTGCTCCTGGTCCATCACAAGACCCAGTAGGACTACCTCCTACTGCTCCCTCCCCCATGAATCCCTTCATCATCTCCTGCACTGCATTCATCATTACTCCAGATTTTTCGTCCATTTTCTCAACCATTCTCTCTTTCGCTCCTTTCACCTCTTCTTTCATTTCCACTTTTGCACTCCTTAGCATTCCTCTCATTTCCTCTAACTCGTTCTTCAGCTCCTCACACTCTACCCTCAACCAATCATTCTCCACTTCCAATCTTTCCTTAGCTTCCCTTACCAACCGTAAGTCCTCCTTCAGCCCCTTCACATCCTTCAACCCTTCAATCCTCACTTTCTCCATCAACCACTTCCACTTCCACATCTTTCCTTAGCTTTCCCTTACCAACACCGTAAGCTCCTCCTACAGCCCATCTTCACATTCCTTCATTCTTCAATCTCACTTCGTTCCATCAATCACACAACTCACTACCCGTCCGGCAGCTGCCGCACCAACAGTCCCTGTTCGTGCGCCAAAAATTTAATGTGGCGGGATCACATGCTAAAAAAACAAGCAGGCAAGACAACCCCCCCCCCCCACATAAATTTAACCTATCCAACTGCCAGACTCACCTTCAGCCACACTTTCCTCTACATGATACAGAAAAACGCAGGACAATTGACTTACCTACACACAGAACAAAAAACACAAACACATGTACTTACCCCAACTCCAGATACTCAGGGCTATGCTGTGCTGTCTGCTGACGAGGCCACGGAGACACCAACAACCTCCGCAAACCAACACACAACCAACAACAAAGAACTATAACCACACAACTCAGCAACAACACAACAACAACCAAGAACCACAACCACACAACACAACAACAACACGACAAGCAACCAAGAATGACAACTCAACAACACAACACCCACGGACCACAACAACACAACAACAACACAACACCCCACGACCACAACCCCACAATTCAACAACACAACAAGCAAACAAGGCCTACAACCACAACAACAACAACACCAACAACCCACAGCAGCTCACCAACACCCCAACTCCAAAACACCAAACCAACAACCCCACAAGGCCCACAACCCAACCAACCAACAACAACACATACAACAACCCCCCACAACCAACCAACCCCAACAATTCAACAACACAACAAGCAAACAAGGCCTACAACCACAACAACAACAACACCAACAACCCACAGCAGCTCACCAACAACCCCACTCCAAAACACCAAACCAACAACCCCACAAGCCCACACCCAACCACCACAACAACACCAAAAAACCACAACAGCTCCCAACAACAACAACCCTCAACTATAACAACTCAAAACTCAACAGAAACTCACAAGCTCAACAACCTCCCAACACACAAGCACAACCTTCAAACACACAGCGCAAACAATTCAAATACTCCCTGAAAACACAACACAACTGACCAACAATAGTACTGCCAAGACTGCTGCCCAAATGTCTGTCCTTCATAATATCTCATTACAGACTGACTCAAAATACAGACCAGACTTGCGTCCGACCCAACAGACACAACAACCCATCGCCGAACAAGCAACCCACTGGCTAACTATCCATTCACACGAACACAAAAAACCTAACGCCACTTACATTCACCTCTCTCTCTCTCTCTCTCTCTCTCTCTCTCTCTCTCTCTCTCTCTCTCTCTTTCAATCATTAAGGACGTTTTCAAATGGAACTCTCATAACTCCTCCATAATTTGAAGCATTCTACTAGGTAAAAAATGCAAATTTGCTAGTGCAGGTGGATGGTGAAAATTCTGTGACTCAAGAACTTAGCTTCTGCTTTCCTCTTGATTTCCCAAAAATTCGGTTTTTTAATATTTTTGTTCCTTCTAGTAATCTAGTATGTGATATGTTGTGTACGATATGTTTTCACTTATAAAGACGAGCTGGCTCTGAACTTTTGTTAACAACAACAAAA
Organism: Macrobrachium nipponense; assembly: GCF_015104395.2. NCBI lineage: Eukaryota > Metazoa > Arthropoda > Malacostraca > Decapoda > Palaemonidae > Macrobrachium > Macrobrachium nipponense. The sequence goes on from NC_087206.1 coordinate 57,157,018, forward strand.
TCAAAATAGACTTATCTACACTTTGGGGAAACAGCATCATTATCTCATCTTTTTGTGTTTATTACTTTTACCAGTGATTTTTCCCCCTTAGGGTAATAGTGCCATCAATGCACCTCATACAGTGCAATGTAGGTATTACTTAGGGTTCTTTGCAGGGTCCCTTCGGCCTCCTAGCTGCAACTTCTTTCATATTATATATCTTCCATCTTACTTTCCACCCTTATCTAACAATTGTTTCATAGTGCAACTGCGAGGCTTTCATCCTGTTACACCTTTCAAATCTGTTCACTGTCAATTTCCTTTTCAGCACTGAATGGCCTTAGTTGCCCCAGTGCTTGGCATTATGCCTAAAACCTATAACTCAATCAATCAACCAGTGCTTTTTGGATACTTTTCTTGACTTACAAATGTTATTTTATCATGTACATGCCTTGCAATAAGTTTGGTCGTCGACAGGATGCAAGTCCTCGTAATATCAGCAAGTATAATGAAAGGCAAGAAAAGCACTGAAAAAATCACTGGTAAAAGTGATAAATACAAAAAAGATGCAATAATGAAACTCTTCCTACATAAGCTAATGAAATTAAGGGCCCTTTCACGCAATGCAATTCTTGTCGCACCTAGATGCGACTGCAGTGCCGCATCTAAATACAACACAAAATTGCGCAAATTGTACATTTGTCCAACTGCCGCACAAAGTGACCCAATTCTTAACAAATACTTGCAGTCTACTGTCAGCCTGTAGTGGTAACAAGATGGACAGGAAGAGAAAATTATTGTCTTTATTTATTACATTTGAGAAAAAAGAAGAGAAAATCTAGAATTCAATGGGTACATCCTTTGAATACACAAAAGCGTTTTTATAGTGCATTTGCCACTCTTTTCGAGGAGCTGAAGAGAGATGATGATAAATTTTTCAATTACTTCAGAATGTCTAAAAAAAACCTTTGAAGAAGGTGTCGGTGTCCAGCCCGTTGCAGTAGTCCAGATACACCGCACAGCTGGCTAAACAGGGTATGATGAGGATGTATCCCACTCCCCCTTCAATCTGGATGGGGCTGGTGTGGTCCACACCGACCATATCGAAAGGGTGTAGCAGGCGAGTTCTGTCGAATGGGAGGGGGAGAGGCCTGAAGGTGAGAATGCAGGCCCTACATCCCCCTACCACTCTCTTCGCGATGGCCCTCAGTCTAGGGCTCCGGCATTCCTGTCGATAAAGCGTGACTAATATAGTGACACCACAATGCATGTGAGTGGTATGGAGGAATTCTAAATATAACCTAGCTAACATGCCTTTAGGAGGCAATAACATCAACTGGGTTTTATAATCAGTTACATTACGTAATCTAATCTCTGTATAGACTGTCATTTTTCATCACTAAGTTTAATTGTTTTATAAAATTAGTTATGTGCGTGGGCACTTGCATGTCATTTCCAAGTTTGTTACATACTGTAGGATCATAATGTCTTTGTTCTAAATATAATAACTTAGTGAATGGATCTGCCTTGTAGTTCCCAAACTTTAAGACATATTTCATAATTTTCTTTAACTTTATGAAACAAACATTACTCCTCCCTATAGATTCCATATCTCTCTGGGCAGAATCAACTTTCCTTGGTCCCTCAACTCTCCAAGGGCTGCAACAACCATGGCTTGCTGTTCATCAGGAGGCTGTCGGTCATCTGGCTGTTTGTTTCTGCTCTGTTGATGGAGAAAGGCAGGTCCCTTGTTCCACATATGGCTAGACTTCAGTTCCTTCAAACTAGCACCTCGGGAGAGAACATAGCATAGTTCTACAGCACACTCCTGTAGGATGAAATTGATCTCCCAAACGCGATTAGGGATGAAAGTGTTTTTGTTTCCTTCCCTACTTTGTACCCAGGCCATAGCTACTTTGCTATTGGTCCATGTGACAATTCGAGAGAGAAGTTGAATAAACTCTTGAGATGTCTGTAAAACCAAAATCCCAATAAAAAGGCTAGCAACTCGTTTTGGTATGGTTAATTTAGATTGCTTTTTTTGCGTGACTCTCATCTTTAATTTAGAATGTTCGTTTGACCCTCATGTTACCTGATATATGCAACGGCACCGTAAGCCTTACTAGAAGCATCAGTGAATATGTGTAGCTCTACGATTCCCAACATAATTCCCCTTGGAAACTCTAAAGAATGAACATCTACAAATTCAGTTAATATGTCATGCGCTTCCCTTTCTCGTTCCTGAGGCAGAACATCATCTCATCCCATCCCTTCCTCCCAAATTTCTTGTAAGGAAAGTTTTCCCCTGACAAATATGGGACTAACTACTCCTAAGGGATCAAAATTGGCTACTAAAGATGACAGAAGTTTGTGTTTCATTATTCTGAGGGCGGTATTGGGTTCATTAGCTCTCTTGATAGGTTTCAAACTTGAGCAATCAACATCTCTATTCCAAATTATCCCTAACACTGTGACTTCATTAGGTTCATTCCATTCTAGTCACTCATTAAATCTCTGACAGTTACTGGCCCACCTAGTTAAAGGCATGTGGGCTTCATCTAACAATGATTTGGTTTCAACATATGCATCTTCTAGCTGGTTATAAGACTCAAAAGTTTGAATATAGTTATCTACATAAAAACACTTCATTAATTCTTCCGTCCCTTTCTCTTGGAGGTGAGTCCTAAGCACTTCTTGCATTATATAGGGACTGGTGGTGACACCAAATACCACGACTTGAAAGACGTATGTGGCCGCTGGTAAAGGACTTCGTCGCCACAAGAAACGGGCGTATTTAGTGTCTTTGGGATTCAACAAAACATGATGAAATGCTTTCGAGATGGCTGATATTAATGCAAAAGGGTGACTCCAGAATTTGATCAGCAAATCATACAACATTATGACCAGGTTAGGACTCGGATATAGACAGTCGTTTAACGAGAGTTCACCATTAACTTTGGACAAAGCCTTGTTAGGCTCTCCTTCTTTACTCCAAAGTGTGGGGTAAATAGTAGCCTTCAATTTTCGGATTTTTGACATCCTTAATGAAACCAGCTGCAAAATACGTCTGAGGGATGTTTTCATAATTGTCACAATATTCAGGATTTTTACTGGACTGTCTCTTGAGAGCATATAATTGGGAAAGAGCATTTCGATAGTTGTTATCGGATCATTTGGATCCATGGAATGGTAAACTGACTTGGTATCCATTCTCGATTTTAGTGATACTCTGTTGAACCTTAAGCATGGCAGTTTGTTCGGAAGTAGAGAATTGTTCATTCGGCGCAATTCCAAGTGTGTCAAGTTTCTACCACATGTCAACATCTACGTCACTTTCAATGAGACGACACACTCGCAACGTTCGAACAGTTGAGAGGCGCAACCCATCCAGGGCCCACTGAGGCACACGTTCATTATGGTGCAATACCATTGTGAGTGACAAACAAACTCACTCCGTCTACTTTGTCCATACCCAGAACAAAAGGGTTAAAGTAGTCTGCTCCCACGAGCAGATTGATGTTCCTAAGAGTGTCATTTCTTATATCGTCATCTGCCATCACATATCCCTTGTTCTGCAGATGACTTTTTATGTTGCACAAACCCACGTTGTGAATGGGGGTATTAACATCGTCATGAACAACTAAATTTACTTTAATGACTCTTGGTCCCATATGAAAACGGCAAGAAACAACGTCAAATTCTCCCTTTATAATTTGGGAACCAAAGGGTGCAGTGTTTAAGACAATGCGTTTTACTACAGGTAACTTAAATTTCTTAGCCAACCCACTTGAAATGAAGCTTCTCTGACTACCGGTGTCAAGAAACACGTACGTTTTGTATGGTTGATCACAACTGTATATCATTGCAGTAGCAGTGGGCAACAAGGTGGCTGGTAGTTCATCAGAATGTTGATTTTTAACAACTTTAGCATTAACACAAGGCTTTTCTTTCTATACGTTAGGCAGGAGTCGATTGTTTACATTGTTGTGAGATGAGTGACTTTTAACGGGTTGGGAAACAACATGAGATGGTCTGGCAGAGGACGAGGAGTTGGAATGGTTGACAGTGTGCACAATGGATCTGGACTGATTACTCTCTCTCTCGCAGATCAAACTGTGATGGCGTCCATCACACAATTTGCAGTTACTTTTGCTACTGCACTATTTACTCGCATGACCAGAAGTGAAACAATTAAAACATTTCTTGTTCAAAATAAGTTGGTGTTTCTTGGATGCAATATTTGGATACTTTAAACAATTGTTAGCTGATGCACATGAAGATCGCATAGTTCCTTGAAAGTGGTGAACTCGCTTTTTTCGCCATTGAACATGGGCAAAGGAAGCTCTTTAAGTTTCAGTACATGTGTTTTTGGCTGCGCTACACTGGCTAATGTACTGATTCTATTGATGAGCAGGAGGATCGTTTGACTGGCTTCATCCAGTGTTTTTAGTATCTTACTTTCCAGTGCGGGTTCGAACTTGACTGCACTCTTCAAGTACAGTTCCTTGAGCTGTTGCTCGTCAGCTAAGATACAATATACCAAATTTTGATATATGGGTTATGCGAGTCCATAAGGTTCCCTTGTGCCTCCTGGACTCTGACGGGCTTTCTTGCTACGAATCACTCTCATGATACAATTACTAAATGCACAACGCACATGTGTGTCAAAATGAACTGTATCAGACTTTCTTCCCTGTCTATAGCTTACAGGCTTCATCAGTAAATGACGAACTCCGTGACATCTATGTCTAGTGCAATACCTCCTAACCTGAGTGTTAAGGACTCTTACTCTAGCGTTATATTCATTGGGGAAAATGCCGAAACGAATTGCTTCAGTGTATTCCCTCTCTTCCGCGTTGCACATGGCTACTGTTATGATTATTTCTCTTATTCTGTCTTGGAAGGCCTTCACCCTACCCCATATTTCTACCGCAGATTCGTGGGCCAAATCGTTGCGCCCCTAGATATACGACAACGAGATGATATCGCCTATACCAGAAGGTAGGGTAGTTATTAACCCACCTGGTTTGTGGTGAACCTCAATTTCCAACCCCCTCGATCGGCTGGAGGTGCGAAGGTAACTGTGAGTGCATTAACAAAAGTATATTAAAGTACATTAAACACCACAATTCGTTCGTCGTTGCTCGGGCACTGGCTACTTAAATCTATCTGTTATTCGAAGGACCAAAAAAATGTCGCAAAGTTCTCTGGCCCGATGTTAGGGGGCAATAGATTTACCGACAAGGAAAGTCACCAGCCCGTACACAGAGACAAAAGAACTGTGTTGTTAATTTACAAATTTTATTGGAAAAATATACCTACTCTCATTACCACACTTATATCCAAATATTTACACAATTCAGGCAGATCCAGCCACTATGGTATCAAGACAAAAAGAAAAGAGTGACCTCGTGGTCGCACAGGTAACACGAAATTTATCACTTGAAATATAGTTTATCATTGACAATAACATGAAAATCTCCTCGGCACAGAGATCACTGATAATTTAATAACATATTAAACAAATGCCCGAGCTAAGTAATGAATATTTCTCTATAAGTACTCACAGTTATGGTCGCTTGGTGGAAACATTTAGGTGGACGACCCTCAGACCCGACTTAGTCTTATGTCCTATCTCAAGCTAACTTGTGTTCCCACTTATATAGTGCTGCCAACTAGTCATTTTATATAGTTCGATTTCGACTTTTCCACCATGCGACTAACTCGATAAACTACTAAATAAAAAAGCACAACATCAAATAACTGTTTGTGGTGGAGAAAAATTAAGTGGAATAAAAAATAGATTCAAAAACATTTGCGAAATTTCTGCCGCCACTGGGGAAAATTGGAGAGAATGTTAAGGCCTGAAGGTGGAGTTCTTTATCGCGAAAAATCTGTGCACTAATTTTGTTCACAACCTAAATGAAAAAAACAGCAAATCATTTAGTAAATCATTTCTCAGTAGTAGATACTTAAGCTATCCATACCTCTAGTTCTTTCTTATTTACCAATAACACTACTACTTATTATTATTATTATTATTATTATTATTATTATTATTATTATTATTATTATTATTATTATTATTATTATTATTATTATTATTATATGGTGTTTTTTTGTTGCATGGAACCAGTTGTTATTCATCAACGGGAATAACACTGTCTATATCCCTCAAATGATTTCAAAACCCAATGCAGGCAATCACCAGAAGCAGTGGAAGCCTACTACTGCCGCCCGTATATGCAAGAAAAATCGCATAGTGTGAAGACACGTTTTGAAAGCAATGGCCAATTGCAATCGCGTCTGGGTGCAGCACCGCACATGTCCAGTGGGGTCTGCCGGCTGTAATGCGATGCCGGACCGATATAGTGTGAAAAGGTACATCTGAGATAATAGTCGACTGCTAGCCGCAAGTAGGTGCGACATCGTGCCACTTTTACGTGCAACATAGTGTGAAAGGGCTACTCGTGTTCGTAGTTGTTGACAGAAGTTCATAACCAGCTAGTCTTTATTATATTAGAGGGAATAACATCGGAAAAAGAGGGGACCAGGTGGCAGATAGGTTTTTCAAGACACCTTTGAGTGTGACAGACCAACTTTGACTGCGTTTTCTGAAAACATTAGTTTTGTACATTCAAATCTCCATTGCTCAGCTATTGATGAATAGATTTGAATACTTTGAAAAGCATTATATTCAGTAATTATTTGGGAATAATTTCGCATGTTAATTTTTCATTTTTATGTGCGTTACAGATTAATATAATTCCTTTGTTTGTTTTTGGTGCTATTTATTATTAGTATTATTTTTTTTTTCCTATTAAAGAAAACTTTTTTGTACACATTCCTTAAAACACTAAATCAGCACTGTCATTTTCATTACAATAGCTCATGATAACCCAACCCCCTCCCCTGGCCGATACCCTTAAGGCACGTCCACGTGGGTGCTCAAGCCTATGTTGTGAACACTGATTTTAGCATGCCTTGATGCGTGTTTGTAACAGTATTGAGAAAGTTGTTTGGAAACATGATTCAATAATGTTGCGAACATGTTCATAGGAGCGATGTCGACACTCGCATCGCACTATGCTTACTACCGGCAAAATGTGTATACAAGTATTTTTGCAGCAGTAGTATCTGGAGACACAACACATCTTAATACCCTTAAAGCTTGACCGTAAATATATATTTTTACATGTGCAGAACGCCTTTTCAAGCACACGCCTCCAAGCACTCGTGTTGTCTCGTCCACTTCGAAGCTTCAAGCATGTTCGCAACCTCTGCTGCCATTATTACATGGACACAACAGTTTGCAACATGTTAACAGTTTATTCAGTAATATGTTGTTTACATGAGTAAGTGTATGTTTAAGCACCTGTGTGGATGTGCCGTTTATTTGCCAACTCTCAATGTTGACTTGTGGTAGAGACGTAAAGTGAGATTATCATGTTAGTTGCGCAAAACGTACTACAATGAAAAACATCATAATATATGCCCTCTTCTTTACCTAACCTACCTCATTTTGCAATCAACACTAGGCAGACTGCTGTTGGAAACTGTGTGACATTTTCTAGTATAAGATTTAATACTACTCAGTTTGCTAAGAGTGGTATTCTGGCTGTAACTAAAATGTGGCATCGTTTGCTAGAGCAATTCTGTAGTCCTCTGATCTCCAAATTTTCAAGCAAGTGGCAAGTTTATTTCATGCTTTCTGCTAACGTTTCCTGAGTTTCAGGTGGGTCGGTTCTATTTTCTGTTCCCTCATGCTTAATTATTTATCACCCTTTCCTGCAACTTGTGCCTCTTTGAGGGCTGGTTTCCCTTAAGAGTCCTCTTGGCTTTAGTCAGTTGACTGTCGAAAAGGGTTTTCAGTAGAAAATGTTAAGAAAGAAAGTAATTTTATGCGCATATATGTTTTCTTTGATTAACAAAAAGTTAGGTAGTGAAGTGCCGATGAAAATGATGGCAATATTTTGTGGGAATTAATTAGACGAGCAAAACACCAAAATCCCCATTCTAAAGATTACCTAGTCATAAGTACATTTAAGGACTTGCAATAATGTTAGTTTTTTTTTTTAAATATGAAAGATAGGCAGACAGACAGACCATTGTTGCAAAAAGGAATTAAAGACCAGGCCACCCCATTACTCCCCAGGACGAAGAGAACCAGCCCATATCGGACCCCCATTCAGATGAGCAGCTCAGGGAAAAAGTGTGGCGTTTTGTTTCCGATATAATAACTGCAGCGGTGGAGACATATGACAGCAGACAACAGAATCAGTTTAATAACAATTTGGCTATCCCCTCTAAGGTATGACAATACTACTTCCCTTAAGGTTCCCTTTAACAAGCAATTAACCGCTAATAATGCCCCTAAAGATTAAAAATTAACTATAGACATACCTGATATTTCTATTGCTAATCTTAAACCATTTTAAGTATAGAAGGATATGCTTAAAGGCAATGTGTGTGTTGTAAATAATCTGGGTGTCTAGTGACTTTACATCACAAGAGAGAGAGAAGAGAGAGATGAGAGAGAGGAGAGAGAGAGAGAGAGAGAGAGAGAGAGAGAGAGAGATGAAACACTTATTCTACAAGATGACGAGCCTTAATTCAGACGAGCAGCTTAAAGAAAGAGTAGATAGTTTTGTTTCTATTGTGATATCTACCGTGGAAGCCCACAACATCAGAAAGGGAAACCAGAATGATAACGAAGCATTATTGCTTCCAAAGGTAGGCCATAGCCATAATTCTCCCACATAACGAGTATTTTTTTTTCCAAATTAATACAATGTAAAATATTCGTTCCCGAATGTTTCTCATGCTTACCAATTTAGAGGTTTCTAGTTCAAAGGTGCTTTAAATTTGGATTTTTGGAAGAACATAAGAGCATATGCAAAAGTGTTGATTTACAAAATATAACTACATCGATTCTACTGTAATCATTGTTCCATCAAAGAAGCAAAGCTACGTTCAGATACTAAAAGCAAATATTTCTGATTAAAAGCATTAAGACCAAAATAACGTTCTTAGCATTTTTTCATTATATAGCACTTGCACCTTAGGCCAGCGCCTATATTGCCTATCTCAGATATCTCTTATAATGTGAAAATTACCTCTCGTACATCATCCTGAACAGAAAAAATAAACGACGTTTCCAGAAAAATCATGAACATGTGTTTCTTTGTTTGAAACCAAGAAGGTACCAGTTTTGGAATTTGAATATTATTATTATTTTTTTTTTTTGGCTGTTTCCATATTTTGAGACTTTCGGTTGGTTCTAACTTTATGATTCGGTTTTTAGCATCTATTCTTAACATTAATGTTTGTTGCCATTACTTTTGTATTTTAGCCCTGGTGAAGAAGCCGTGCTTCGAAACGTTCAGTAGCGGCTCATCAGTAGGCACTGTGGAACTGCAGCACCCCCTATAGATTTCATATATATGCACAAAATTATGAATATATACGTGAATATGAGAAATTAAGTATAGGTTATCAATAATCCTTTAAAAATTATTAACATTCTCTTGTTTTTGCAAAAAAAGAGCAAATGAATTAAAACAATATGTAAAACTGCGGTGCTCAGCAGTTCTAATTTTGCTAGCAGGGTGATAATGCGGTAGCCAGCCTGCGCGTGGAGGGGAGGGGAGCACTGCCCTCCCGAGTAGTGTTAGTCTAGCTGTTAGAGGGAGGTATGTTTTGAAATTCGTCAGAGCTAAATCATTATCTACTATTAGTGTTAGTGATCAAATTAGTGACGACGCTGATGATATGTAATGCAGGATAATCAACTCAGTAGCGAGTTGCAGTAAGTGGGAAAAAATTATAGCCACATTAATGTCAATGAGTAAAATTCAAAATAGTAACTTTCTGTAGCGGTTCGGCTACCTTCCTCAGCGGGAGAGAGAGAGAGAGGCGAGACAAAGGGGAGGGAGAGAGAAAGTGTGTGTGTGTGTGTGTGTTTATGCAGTTAATATCAAGGAATTTGAAAAAAAAAAAAATTGTAATAAACAGCACCCCCTAGGAATGGTAGCCACGAACCGTCACTGGTTCAAACGTTGGCTGGAAATAAAACTTGAAACCATTTTTTGAAACATGCATCACCTCCTTTTTGTCCTCCTGTATATATATATATAATATATATATATATATATATATATATATATATATATATATACAGACAGCCATGATATAGAAACAACAGGTAGTACCATGCGCATTGCGAAATTCCGGTGTAATTTTATATAACCGGTCGAAGCGACAATTTACTTGTGTAAACATAGGGATAATTGCCTTTGTTACACTTTGAGGTGCGATTTAATAAATATCCCTCTACAGACTTCAGCCATTACTTTCGTATTTTAGCCCTGGTGATGAAGCCGTGCTTTGAAACGTTGTCTGGAAATACAACTCGAAAACTGCTTGAAAAAAAACATGCATCACCTGTGTGTATATATATATATATATATATATATATATGATATATATATATATATATATGAATATATATATATATGATACCCACACATGCACACCACTGTGTGTGTGTGTGTAGATATATATGTATATATATATATATATATATATATATAGATATATATATATATATATATATATATAATATATAGATATATGACTGGTAAAAAATGTTCTGTAACAACAGAATTCCATCTAATAAAAGGAGCCCATAAAAACACCAAAATGTAGAGAGAAAGGTACTATATTTCAGAGACTGCTGTCTCTCTCTTCAGGTATATGAATGAGAAAAGTTTACAGAAAAGGTGGTATTTATACCAAGAGATTCGTCCACAAGTAAGCCAATTTAGGTCACCCCCGCTGATAATCTTCCTTTAATCTTCTTAAGCGTTGGTTGAATGAACACTGCGTCGACGATGTCCGATGTCCAATTCCCTTTTGAGATGTTCATTACCTGCTTCTCTTTTATTAAGGCCGATTCCATCATTTGACTCTTGTACCGGCAGTTGCTGCTATAAATTACACGTGACATATTCCAGTTTATTCTATGGTTATGTTCATTTATATGGTTGAAAATAGCCGAGTTCTGTTGTCCATACCTAACTGACCGTTTGTGTTGTATTAATCTCTGGGGAAGTGATTTACCTGTAAATCCGATGTAAGATTGGTCACAGTCCTGGCATGGGATCTCATATACCCCAGAGTCTTTGGGCGATGTCTTTTGTTGGACGTTAATCAGGGATTTGGCTAAGGTATTTGGGTAGGTAAATGCCAAAGGGTTGGATTTCCCAAGGTGTGAGTTACTCTCTTAATCGTCTCCAGGTGGAATTTTTATTTCATTGTTGGGTGTGTCTCTGGTCTTGTCTTTAGGGGGTCGGTAGAAAATTACGTTTGCTTTTGTTTTTTAATTGCTTTCTCAATTATATGGTCAGGATACTTTAAAGATGAAAGTTGCTTGCGAATTAGTTCAAATTCTTTTTCCAGGAAATCTGGGGAACAAATTCGTAAGGCTCTTAAGAATAGGTTGCTAGCTACACCTGTCTTGATAGTATTGTCATGATAGCTAAAGTAGTGAATATATGAAAGTGAGAACGTTGGTTTTCTGTATATGGTAAATTTGTATTCTGTCGTGTCTCTGATTATTAAAACATCAAGAAAAGGAATTTTGTTGTCTGTTTCCCATTCAACTTTAAATTTGATGCTGGGCACTAATGCGTTTAATTTTGAGAGGAATTCATTAAAATTACCCCACTTATTATCCCAAAATGTTAGTATGTCATCCACGTATCTCATCCACAGCATGTTTTTGGGTTTTATTGCATTTATTACTGTAGTTTCAAAGTATTCCATGTACAGATTGGCTAAAATAGGACTTAAAGGACTACCCATACTACACCCGAATTTTTGCTTGTAGAATGATTCCCCGAATGAAAATACGTTATTAGATGCACATAATTCAACTAACTTTATTATTTTGTCAAGTGCCAAAGGGAAATGATCTGAATAGGGGGATAATTTTTCCCTTAAAAACTGAAGAACGTCCTGTACTGGTACTTTTGTGAATAGGGAGTCTACGTCCAGGCTTAAAAGTTTTATGTTGTGAAGTGGTATATGTGCTTCTCTGAATTTGTGACAAAAGTCTTCCGAATGTTTGATGTGACTGGGAGAAAAAGTGCCTAAAAAAGGAGAAAGGAGGCCAGCTAACCATTTAGAAATTTTGTAATTGAAAGCTCCGGCGCATGAAACGATGGGTCTAAATGGAAGATTGTCTTTGTGAGTTTGGGGAAGACCATAAAAGTAGGGTAATTTAGGATTAATTACTTTAAATTTCTCTAATAGTTCAATACTCTTTTTGTCTTGGCCAATTAATCTTACTTTCCGAAAAAATTCTGTGGGAACGTTCTGGAGGGGATATGTCACGTGTAATTTATAGCAGCAACTGCCGGTACAAGAGTCAAATGATGGAATCGGGCTTAATAAAAGAGAAGCAGGTAATGAACATCTCAAAAGGGAATTGGACATCGGACATCGTCGACGCAGTGTTCATTCAACCAACGCTTAAGAAGATTAAAGGAAGATTATCAGCGGGGGTGACCTAAATTGGCTTACTTGTGGACGAATCTCTTGGTATAAATACCACCTTTTCTGTAAACTTTTCTCATTCATATACCTGAAGAGAGAGACAGCAGTCTCTGAAATATAGTACTTTTCTCTCTACATTTTGGTGTTTTTATGGGCTCCTTTTATTAGATATATATATATATATATTATATATATATCTATATAATATTATATATATATCTATATATAATATATATATTTATATACTATATATATATATATATATATATAGTATATATATATATATATATATATATATATATATAATATATATATATATATTATATCTATCTATATATAGATATATTATATATATATATATATATATATAGTAGATAGATATATATATTAATATAGATATTATATATATATATAATATATATATATATAGATATATCTAATATATATATATCTATATTATATAGTATTTATATAATATATAGAATATATATATATGATATATATATATATAGATATATATATATATATATCTATATCTATACTATATATATATATATACACACACACAGGCGATGCATGTTTCAAGCATGGTTTCGAGTTGTATTTCCAGCCAACGTTGCAAAGCACGGCTTCATCACCAGGGCTAAAATACGAAAGTAATGGCTGAAGTCTGTAGAGGGATATTTATCAAATCGCACTTCAAAGTGTAACAAAGGCAATTATCCCTATGTTTACACAAGTAAATTGTCGCTTCGACCGGTTATATAAAAATACACCGGACTTTCGCAATGCGCATGGGACTACCTGTTGTTTCTATATCATGGCTGTCTGTAAAGACAGCCTCGTCTTACTGAGCGAATCACACGAAAGGAATCACCCAAATTACCATTTATGCAAATGCTGCTTTCATACTTTTTATACAATATCTTTATATCAATAAATCTTTGAGAAAAACCAAATTTACTCAATAGTACCTGATGCAAAAAATCTAAATGTTCGAGACTCTTAACAAACTTATCGTTCCTTGTATCTTGTGTATAGAAAAACAAATCTCGAGTGGTATTATTGCAGTTTATTACTGATCTGCTTGTAGCAGGGCAGTGTTGTCCATCTGGCATAAGCTCTGGCATTACAAAGGAGCCTATATTTCATTAGCTTTGCAAACACTTTATAGTCTGCGTGAAGCAAGGTAACTGGTTTCCAGCTTTCTATATCAGCCTGTCTCCGTTTTTAGCAAGTAATTTAATACTACCTTTGTTTTGACTTAATTGATGATTCCAGTTCCAGTTATAAATAAATCTCAGCGTGTCAAGAAGCTCATCTTTTATGACTCCTCAGAACGTTTTATTAAATCCAATGGGTAAAAAATAATCCATTAAAAAAATATTCCATCATAGATTTTCACCCTGGACAGGGGTAAACACTTCAGAATGTCTTTTGAAACAGTTAAGATTCCCTCTGTATTTTCAAACACTCTCCATCTTTCGAAACTATTTTGGAAATGCTATGATCACTGCATCCATTCTTCTCCCTACCTAACAAGTAAGCAGACACTTTCTCACCCTTAAGAAAATGTTCAACTGTCACCCTTACTTTTATTCCCTCCAAAATCTCATCCTGAATCCTACTCATACTCTGCATCATCAATTGTATACATCAAATAATAACAAAGTAAAGCTTAAGGGCATGTGTATATTTTCAACCAAAATTATTCATAGAAAATCGGGAAAAACGTATTTAAGGTGGATTTAATAAACATTATCAACAAAGGGTGAGTTAGTCTAGGTCCAAATTTTAATTAATGAAGGGTTCGGCATTTTTTAATATAATTTGTTATCCAGCTCTTTTTCCATAACCTGGTGGGTAACATTCTTTTTTTCTTTTTTTACCTGTGAAAGCCAGAACAAAATGGTGGCTGATTGAAGGGCTAAGTTTTCACTCCAACTGGCAGTTGAAGAATATTGTCGAAACTAAAATATGTCGTGTCTCTATGCACATTGAACACTGATCTTAGCATTTTTTTTATTATTTTCTTTTTTTTAGTGCTTCCACTGATTTCGAAGATTTTACTGAGTTTTTACAGTGCATAGCTGAAAATATTCATATTAACTTAATAATAGATAAATGATTTGCTTGGTGAAACGATAGCTGGAAAGGTCTTAGCAGGGAAGAATTATGAGAAAGATATGAAGGCCCATAAAATAACATTTCAAGAAATGTGGGAAATTCTAATGCCACAACTCCTTCATTTCCTTGAGAGGCATAACAATGAGTTAAAGGAGAAAATTGGAAATGCAAAAATGAAGAGTCAGATGAAAGTCTGATATCACTCTTAAGAACTGAATCATTCCAAGATGCTACAAAGGCTTTTGAGCAATTCATGAGTCAGTATTCTCTTGCATTTTACCTGGGGCAGATAGAGATGGTATCTGGGACTAAATCCGAGTTCCTTCAAGATACTGCTTTGGTCACATCAGTTATGCAAAAATGGAACTATTTATTTTACTCAAATACACAAGCTTACTCCTGAGGTAGAAAAAGAGTTTGAGAATGGTAATTTTGTAGTAAGAAAGGGAAAAGCCAATTCAACCAGGTGCCTCTTGATCAGTCTTGAGTGATTGAACGTGATAAGAAAAAAAATGTAAAAACCTGATAGCACTTTCAAGGTGGGTTCAGAGATTGCAAAAGACACCAAAACAAACGTATGGAACTGACCTTTGTCAAAGCATAGTTCATAAAGAAGCAGGTATTGTGAGGCGTCATCAGGACATGGAGGCCGAGTTCAAAGTTGTTCAGAAATTGCAAGCTTTTGAATGTTGTGTTTGCTGAGGGCGCAATAGATGAACGGTCGACATAGCAACCAAAGACCGAGCAGCTGAAGAAATAGAGGAATCACTAATAAATGTACAGATTCTTGGACAGGAACACCTCCAATCTTTTATCAGAGAGTGATTACTTCTAGATGAGGATATTTCTCAACACAAAAGTTTTCATAATCCAATGAAAAAGAGCATTCTGGCAAAATTTTTCAAGCTCTATGATGTGAAAAAATCAGACTGTAAAAAAAAAAAAAAAAAAAAAAAAAAAAAAAAAAAAAAAACTTAAGTGGACAGAAATGTTCTACAAAAGCTGGTTATCTGTTATGCTGCTGGAAGAGATGTGGACCTAGATGAAATCTGGAAGCACGAGTGTTACCAGGGTCTTTGTCCCCAGCAAGAAACAAGGGGAGATTAGAGAAGCGTCAGGAGCATTTGTTAATGGATGCTATGTTGCTCTGACCAGTTTGATGTCACTAATGATTCTACCTTGGTCATTGATGATAGAATTTATTAGTATGGTCACCATTTTTCCAGGTGTTTGACAGGTATAACCATGAATCTCAAAAGCAAGGCACAAGCTTCAAAAGACAAAAAAGCCAACCAATCCGACGACTAACAGAACATGATGAGGTTCAACTTTCGCATGAGTGGAATGGTTTTCTCTGTGGCCCTAAGGAATAAGCTGATCTTGCTCATTTTCTTTCTCGGGAACTGTTTAAATATGCTCCAGAAAACAAGTGTGTGAGTACTGCTGGTGACCTTCGGAAGGTTGACGATGTCCTCTTGCTGAATTAGATCTCAGCTATCTTAAAAGTAATCAAGAGAAAGCTGACACCAGAATAATCTTGTATTGTGTCCACATAACGTCACTTAGATTTGCTGTATGGTCTCGAGATACTGATGTCATGTTACTCCTCATTGCACAAAATGGTATAATGAAAAAAGTAATAATGAAAGCAGGAACAAGCAACGCACCCAAGTATACATTCTTGTGAAAGACATTATATCAAGGTGGAATTTTCAAGAAGAGCAAACAGCAAAGGGATTGCTGTCATTCCATGCTGTCACTGGTTTGGACACCACATCATTCTTGTTTGGACATACAAAGAGGACAGCATTACCTGTATACCTGGATCATCCTACACATCTGTTAGGCCTTGGGAAGGATCCCATATCAAAATAATCTTTAGCCGAGGTGGAAGGATTTGTGTGTTTGTTATACGAGGTTCCTGAAGCTATGACAACACATATAGTAAGAGCCGTTTTGTTCTCTAAAGGAGTCACTCAAGAACGTCTTCCACCAACAAGTGATACTTTATGGCATCACATCATGCGAACACATCTTCAGGCTTCTGTATGGCTTAAAGCAACAGAATCTTATCCAACAATTCCAAAACCTAGGGCCAGAGTCTTGTATAAATCTAATTAGATTCAGTTGTAGTGAAATGTGTGTTACGCGTAGATGTGACTGTCGAAAAGTATAAATATCTTGTAATGGCTTGTGTAAGTGCTCTGGACAGTGCTTCAGTACGAATGATAATAGCTGCGAAAATATGATTGACAAATTTAACAGGTCTGAATACTTTTCCAGGTTAATAGTGTACGATACAATTTACTATCACACTGCAATTGAACATTTTTATCTTAAGTTTTTAACTTGGCTTAAGTATAATTTATTGTCGCCTGCTGTTATCTTTGCCTTCAGCTAGACACATTCAGAGAATTTACAGAAGCAAGTGCAAGGTATTGTACTGAAAATATTATGAAGTACAATGGAAAAACCATGTGCAAAACCACTGGAAAAAACTTAACTCACTTCAATTAAATTGAAGGAAAACGGCTCAATTACCACTCTATACTTCTACCTAAACAAATTAAATATACTGCTGAAAAATAAGACACTTATGAAAATTTTAACTACAAAAATTTATTATTAAACTCAAAATTTATAAGTGAAATTCCCGGTCTCAGGGAAATTTACTGTTACTTGAAAACAACAAAAGCTTAATTAATTCTTGAGTAATTATTAAGTAAAATTAATCAAAATTAATTTATCACAAAAATCAAGGAAATTAATTAATCAAGCAATTAAATTACTCAAGAAAATTCTATTTGTTAACTAATAACTAGAATTTGAAAATTAACTCACAAGTGTTAAACCACAACAAAAATTGAAAAGAATTCTAAGTAAATGCAAAGTAATTCACAAGTGTTAAACTCAGTTAAATATGCAATGATTAATTAATGAAAACAATTAAGTTAATCAAATTAATTGTGAATGTAAATGCAAACGCATCAAAAATGTGGAAAATACCACAATTGCAAAAATACTGAGGAAGCATTAATCACACAGAATATATAAAAAACAAACGTATGTCAGAAAAATGGATAAATGCACACATAAATCACTTTAATGAGAAAAATGGATAAATGCACACAAAAAATCACTTTAATAAGAAAAATGGATAGATGCACAAAACATCACTTTAAAAGACTTAAACACAAAAAAAAATTTGCAATGTGTAAAAAATGAAATAGTTTCACCAAACCACTGTAAATGTTTTTAAGTTGCAACTTAAAACTTGTAATAACACATTACCTTGGTACCAATTATGTTTCTTCTGCAGCTAGCTCCAAAAATTCACCATATTCCAAAAATTCACCATAGTATTAAAAACGGCGTCGTTGCACACTTGTACAATGTCTGCTCAGATTCCACAATAAGAACTAAGCAATATAAATAACTCTAAGAAATACCAAATCTAAAATTTATGAGTGACTGCCCGCTAAGTATAAAATCTTTACATTAATGTAAAGCCAAATTCTCTCATACGGAAAGAGAGAGAGAGAGAGAGAGAGAGAGAGAGAGAGAGAGAGAGAGAGAAGTGGGGGAGAAAGACTCTCAACTAACGCGTATGGTCTCTGATATCAGAATGAAAAAATTTTGCTCTCGCAGTATTGAAACTGATCAGTGGACCTCGGCCTTAAAATGGTTGAGCGAACGATTTTGGCAACAAGGGAAAGCTAATATCGTAAAGATTCTCTTTGTATTTAGTCATAAATAAATGTTATTTATGATTACAATCATAAATAACATTTATTATTACGTGATTTAAGACAATAAAACTCTTTTAAAATGAAAGATATGATTAAAGAATTTTCTTGAATGAAAGTAATTGTCATCATTTACGCTGTTTACGAGTCAACAAATTGTCTTTTGACAAATCGAGAGATATAAGAGTTAATTTACCAGTAATACTAGATAGTTTTCAATACAAAAACATTTCTAACTACTTATATGAAATGAAGGTATCAGACGTACATGAAACGTTTTAGGCAGACGCCTTCTAGAACGATCTTATAAAAGATGATGCAATCTTCAAGTGGTTTCTCAACAAGACACAAGTCTGAAACAAGTCACAAGTGTCGTAAGATTGTTTAAAAAAAAAAAAATTGGAACTACGCGGCATCAAGTGATGACAGCAATTTCCTGCTTCGAATGGACAATGCTAATCTCTCTCGTTTTTCACATTCTCTGTTATTCTTAACTTTTGAATTATGTTATGCGAAATCGGAACATACATTATCAGAACATATTAACTCTAAGCAAAATAAGGAATATGAAAATATTGCAAATAATTTCACAAAACTTCATACAGTCACTGAGGGGAAGATTTGCATTGCGAAAGCAACAGCATATAAGAATATATATCACAAAAATCATGTAAGAAGGAGAGTGAAAAATGGGACTTGGACCAAGTACTTTTGTAGTTTATTCTTCACTTACAAGTTCAATCTGAGTACAAACTGTTTACAGAGCTTTATATACAAAATTGAGTAGAGGTGTGCAGAGTTACAGTTTCTTGATTTGGGCAGCATATTCTCCAAACAGAAAGAACATGTAAAGAGGATCAAGGGCTATTCCAGAGTGGAGGTTAAAATTCCTAGTGAAGATTCTTTTCTGATAGTCGTTGGCCTTGCAGATTATAGATGAATTATCCCAGTTAATATCATGGCCTGTCTTGAGCCAATGATCTGAAATGCCAAAGTTTGTTAGGCCTCTTGAAAGAGCATATTTGTGTTGAGAACATCTCTTTTTTAGTCCTTTTAAAGTTTGGCCAATATAATTTGATTACAATCTTTACAAGGAATACTGTGTACAATATTGTTTGAATTGGACGGACTATTTTCAATTAACATATTTCTTACTTAAAGTGTTTTTATATTTAAACCCTAAATTAATATCAATAGTTTTTGAACTGTTATTGCATATATTTTATTCGAGTGGAAAGGTAGACAGAAAATATTCTTAAGTTCTGTATTAACAATGGTTGAAATGTAATATTTCATCTTTGCCTTATTCTTACACAATTCAAAAAAATGTGAAAGATGACATAATGAATCTCCTATTCTGTTAATAATTTTCAACTCATCGTCCAAGAATTCAAGAATACAAATTCTAAGTGCGCCAAGATACATACTACTAATGTTAATATCTTAATTTGTTTAGCTTGGTTTGAATAAGAATGGATATATCACAATTTTTTTTTTTTTTTTTTTTTTTGGTTTCCTGTATACTTTGAAGCAAAAGTTAGTATCATTTCTGATAACTAAGGCATCCAGAAATGGGATTCAATTATTTTCTTCATATTCTATTGTGAATTTTATGGCAGGTGCAAGATTAATAATTGTATTCAGGAAATCTGGTACATTTTCATCATCTTTTACAATATATAAACAGTCACCTACATATCTTACCCGAAGAACCTCAGAGAATAGATTCCTTGGAATAAGCCTAGCCTGAAAAAATTCCATGTAGATATTAGAAGGAAGGGTGAAAGAGGGTTTCCCATAGCCATGCAAAATATTTGTTCCTAAAAGTTGCCATTGAAGGTGAATTTACAATTTGTTATACAAAGGGTTATCAATTAAATAAGGAAATTGGTAGGTAATTCTAAATTATATGAATCAAAATTTTATGATAGCTATAAAGGTAAGTCATCAATAGGTACTTTAGCGAATACAGATGTCAAAGCAAAACTGGTCATTTTATCTGTATTGGATAATTTAATACAGGACATTCTAGAACAGATATCAACAGAATTTTGTAAAAGAGAGTTTGAAATAGTACCTAAGATGTGTGATAGTAATTCAACTAAATATTTACACAATTTCATATCTGCAATACCGATTCTAAAAACTATTGATATTAATTCAGTATTTATTTAAGAACTATGTTGATTAAGAATTGTCTGTCCAATTCAAACAATATCCCTTGTAAAGATTGTAATCAAAATTATATTGGACAAACATCAAAAGGACTGAAACAGAGATCTTCCCAACTCAAATATCCTTTTTCAAGAGGCCTTACAAACAATGGCATTTCAGATCATTGGCTTAAGACAGGCCATGCCATGACTGGGATAATTCATCTCTAATCTGCAAGGCCAATGACTATCAGAAAAGAAATCTTCTGGGAATTATGTTCGTTGAAGCCACATGCACCAGAAATTTTAACCTCCACCCTGGATTAGCCCCTGATCCTCTTTGGCTCCTCTCTGTTTGAAGAACATGCTGCCCGAATCAAGAAACTGTAACTCCGCCCACCACTATTCAATTTTTTTATATACAGCTCTGTCAACTATGTTTGTGCACAGTGTGAACTTCAAAATGTAGAGTAAACTACGAAAGTACTTGTTCCAAGTCCCGTTTTTTGCTCGCCTTCTCACGTGGACTTTCGTGCTACATTAAATATATATATTATATATTCTACCATCCTGACTAAGGTTACACTCCCAAACCCAAAAGTGTCATATTGTCTCGTATTAGTCAGGTTAGAGATTCCCGTTTCTAATCAACCATGGAATCGGACCCATCTGTAATAATGATAATAGGTGTATAGACATCCCCCACGTCACTCTTTTCAAAGTATTTACGTAAAGAGAGTATTTTCACACTTCTCTCTCCTTTTCAAAAGGTAACAGTTTTTCTAAGTTTTTATAGAATGTGTCCTACCTTTTCGATGGGCGTTTTCTCCCGACACTCGGAGCAACCACTTGATCTATTCTCGTTTGCACAAAGAATGCGTCTTCCACAAGTACCCTGAACTAGTAGGCCTGTAATACGCGTACAAACGAATGTACACGCTTCACAAACGGGGGAACAATCTCTGAGTCAAGTTGCTTGTTCAGCAAATACCTTTTTCTCCAAGTGAACTCGCAGTGCACCACCTCTTGTCTCTAAGGGAGGAGAGCTATGTGACTTTACTATCATATAAAACATATTATTCGCCATTGCCCCTCTTTTCACCTCCTAGAGGAGCTTGGCTACCCCATGCTAGCTCCCGCCTAGCCACCAGACACACAAGCGTCCTACAATATATATAAAACCAGAGTCTGGCTCAAAAAAGAAAATAGTGCACTCCCGTCGCACACCATATCGGCAACTAATGCACAATGTATCAATTTACCACATGACTTAGAGCCACCTCCGTTGCTGGAGCACTTGTGCTTCGTCGAATTCATAAAAGTTTAAGAACTCTAAGCACACAAATGGCCATCAGTATAGCGCCTAACATGATCATTACTATTGGTATAGTATAACAGTCATCGAAAAAAAAAGGTTCATCTTCGCCACTATCTTCGAGCGGCGGGACTGTAACGGACTCCACTGTAGGCGGGATTCGAACCGCCTTATGGCTTCCATGTAGGTGTCGGTGAAACACCTTTATCGACGAGTTGTAGACACGCCGACTAAGTACCATGAAGAAATCTGAAAGAAACCTGCAGGAACTGTCAAACAGCTGGGATCCCTGTAGAACGAGCGAATTGTTGTCTCCGTTGCACATAGTAGAAATCTTGCATCTGATGCAGAAGACCGCTGTCGTTATCTCCGTCGATATTACTTAGTATGGATCGGGGAATTCTCTAAAGTCACAATGAGTCGGTAAGTCCTCGTGAGCTCATTCTAGTTCGCAACCTGACAGGTCAATACGTCGAAGAGTAAATATCCTACTTTCACACACATATCTATCATAAACTAACACACATCCCAGTTCATAGTCCTGCCGAGGACTGGAATTCCTCACCTATTATATACATAACCTCTACCCCCGTCCAAACCACTACTGTCCCCTGGAAAGAACTAGGAAATGGGCTAAGATTATAACTGTGAAATGGTTTTTTATCACTAACTGGTATGTCAACAAGTAACCCCTTATCAGATAACTGTACCTTTAAAACCCAATAGTATCTATGAAGTAATTCCCCCATAAAAATTATATTTGATCCCCATTCATATGCTGCGTCTTTTAAGGTTGACTCCAAAGTTCCCAACGGCAACATTTCCCTCGAAATTTTCCCTTGTAAAGCTGCTATAATTGCTTCCACTTGACTTTTCATCTCATTCAACAAAGATTCTGTTTCTTTTTCAAAATTCAACAGTGTAGTGTGTATAGTGAAAAATGTTATGGTGATGTCTAGGTCTTCCCGGATCCCTTTTACTGTCACATGTAATATGTTACTTGATTTCCTCAACTCATTAAATCCATTTTCTAATTTCTCATTTCTCCCTCTTAGAGAATTCAGAGCTTTCCCATGTTCGGCGAGTTCCACCTCTAATATTCCAACCTTCACCAAACTCGCTATTGCCACTCCTGCTATGGCTGCAATAGCTACACCCCCCGCCGCCAACAACTGCACTGCCCTTTTCTGTCTTCTAGGCGGGTCCCTCCCCCTAACTGGTTTTGTCTCTTGGACCCAAGTGAGTGTTTCCCCGATCTTGCCTTGGACCCTGTTTGCAGTTATTTTGATTTCCGTTAAAAGACGTCCCAGTGATGCAGACAAGTTTCTTGTAGTCTCAAGTTCGTCTAACATGTTTATCAGTCCTTCGACTCTGCTTTGCGATCCTTCGAGTTCTAATCTGGCTGAACCCAAACTTTCGAACTCAATGCTCAACGTAACTTTATCAGATGATAACCACACTAAGTGGTCTTCTTCTTCAATTAGTACTCTGGGACCCAGGCGTACTTTCGTCTTTGCAAGCGCCACTAATCCAGGGCAACGATTAAACAATATTTCAGCATCTGACAGAACGAGAAAGAAAAGAAAAGGAAAGCTGTCAGTTGTTTAATCTTCTCAGACGACGTTAAGAAAAGAAAAAAAAAACATATATAATTCAACCTCTTTTCCCAAAACGGAATGTGTACCGTTACAGAATCTGCTAGCGCAGCAACCCTATCGACCAGAAAAGACCAGAAAAAAAAAATCCCCTTACATGACATGTTCTCGTGAAATGCCATAATCAGCATCTCCGAAAACAGTGCAAATCCCCGAGTAATCAATTCCAAAGGGAAGATTCGCAACTGGATTCCTTACAGCAACCTTAGCAAAAAAGAAACCCACCTATGAACACGTCAGGTGCTTCGCATTGCAGCATATTCAGACTCGCGACGCTAGAAACTCGTGACTCTAAAAAAAAAAATGTTGAGTACTGAACTTCGTAAGCACACTCCGCAGAACCATCTCATTATACATAAACCATCATCTTAATAATAACACCACTCAGGTGATATAAATAATTCCTCTATTTAATTACTGACCCCACGCCAAAAAGACCATCCCGTTTCTCAGCTAAAGCAAAAATTTGCCGAAAAATATTAACCCCGAAATCTTACGCCAAAACGCCGCAGATTTACATATAATAAGAGAAAAAAACATTAGAAGGAAGTAAAGGAGAAGGAAAAAAAATGTGAAGCCATTCTGTCATCAAATTGCAAAAACAGATAACAAGGAAAAAAAAAGGAAAAATGAATGCAATTGCGCAATCATATATTAATTGCCACAACCAATTCTTTTCAATTTCGAGATATGTGTTAGCCTCGACTGACCTGTTTGTTCATTTAAAACTACAACCCTATTTCCAATTTTCTCTTCAATGACTTTAAAAGGACCTTCAAACTTCGGGCCTAGTTTGTAATTTAACTCATTTCTCACATTAAGTTTTAAAAATACCTTATCACCGACATTGATCTTGGGATCAGATGATTTACTAATACTCTTCTGAACCATATCTCTGGTTGTGGACTTGAGATTACGGCTGAGACATGCGTGTCTCTCTCTCGCTGTGGATATCAGCGCTTCAACCGTATCCTCCCCCTGGTGAGGCGTAGTTATCAAATCAAATATGCCTCGCGCTGGATAACCAAACAAAGCTTCAAATGGGGACATTTTAATTGAATCGCTAACCATGGTGTCAATTTCTATCATTACCACCTACCGTTTTTCTGAGCGCTTCGAGCACTTTCCTGTTTGCTCGTTCGCACAACCCATTAGCCTCGGGTCTGTATGGAATAATTGTTACTTTCTGTATCCCCATGACTTCAGCTAAACACTCCAAGGTTTTGTTCACAAATTCCCTCCCATTGTCGGTTAATAGAACTTCGGGTGAACCATATCTGCAAACGATACCATTGAAAAACGCTATGGCTACTTCTTCGGCCGTTTTATGCTTAAATGGGAAAATTTCTACTATCCTTGTAAGTTCATCTATTATCACTAGCAAGTACTTGTTCGCATATCTAGACTCACAAAAATTCCCTAAGACATCCATATGTATTCTCTGAAAAGGCCTACTTGGTATAGGATACGATCCTAATTTGCATGACGTTGTCCTAGCAGGTTTACATGCGTTGCACACCACACAATTCCTTACGAAATTTTCCACATCTTTACCCATATTTTTCCAAATGTATTTAGCACGAACCTCATCATATGTTTTTTCTATTCCCAAGTGAGGACTACCGAACCTGCAATGAACTATATCTAAAACCACTGGAATTAGGACTTTCGGAATTACGATCTGTGTCGTATCTCCTTTACTTTCACTGTTTCTCAACTCATATTTAATTTTCCTAACCAACAGATTTCCTTCTGACTCCAAACCCGAAAAAGGCAAGCTATAACGTTTCTTGACTATTCCCCTCTCAGAAATGCTTTTGCATCTGCTAAAACCTCGTCTTCACCTTGCCTTAGCTCTATGAGAGGTATATCCCATTGTATGGCTTCGCTAGTGACCTGCGCGTCTCGGAAACCTTCCGCGTCATGAAAACTCCTGCTGAGAGCATCAGCAACAACATTAAATTTGCCCTCTATATATTTGAGCTTTGCATCAAAATCTGTGATAGTTAGAAACCATCGAGCTCTTTTGGGAGACAAATCGAGTTTATTAAAAAGATCGAGTAATGGTTTGTGGTCTGTAAGAACTTCTACTTTATTCCCCATCAGTAACATTTTAAAATGAACTAAGCTCGACACAATTGCAAAGGCTTCCTTATCTATGGTGGCCATGGACTTCTCGTTGCTGCCTTTTGTCCTGAACTTCCTGCTATAAAAAGCTATAGGATGAAATTTCCCATCAAACTTTTGCATAAGGCAAGCACCTATACCTTCCTGGCTTGCATCAGTCACTAATGTAAAAGGTTCCTTAAAATCTGGAAACTTCAAAACCGGGGGATTCATTAGCGAGTCTTTAAGCTTTTGAAAACTCTCCGCCCGGGGTTCCTTCCATTGAAATTGAACGTCTTCCCGCAACACTTCAGTTAGGGGAGCTGCTATGTTAGAAAACCCTTTTACGAACCTCTTGAAAAAACCAGCGATACCCAAGAATGACTTAATCTCTTTCTTTGATCTGGGGGTGCGAAAATTCGCTATTGCTTTGACTTTATCGTCATTTACTCTAACCCCTTCCTTAGATATGACGTGACCTAGATATGTGATCTGCTTTTTCAAGAACGAGCACTTGGCTAGCTTGATTTTCAACCCCACTAATCTAAGCCTCCTAAGTACTTCTGTAAGCACTTCCAGGTGTTGCGCGATCGTGTCCGTTGCGATCAGGATGTCATCCATATACACAAAAACATTTTTGCCCAATAACCCGTGCAAAACTGTGTTCACCAACCTGGTAAAAGTCATTGGACTACCTGATAAACCTAAAGGCATTCGCGTAAATTCATAGTGTCCCTTAGGCACTGAAAAGGCGGTATATTCCTTGCTACTCTCGCTGAGAGGGACCTGTAAGAAACCTTGCGCCAAATCAATTGAGCTATAAATATTATGTCCCCCAATTTTGACAAAAAGATCTGGTATGCATGCGACTGGGTAGCGGTCAGGGATCGTTTTCTCATTTAAACGTCTAAAATCGACGCATACACGGACCGAACTGTCTTTCTTAGGTACCGCTAACAAGGGAAAGTTGTAAGGAGACACGCTGGGTCTAATGATTCCTTCTTCTTCCCATCTATTAACCTCTTTCTCTACCTGTTCTCTGATTTTGAAAGGTATGCGATATGCAGGAATATAAATAGGTTTTGAGTTGCTCTCCAAATTTACCTTATGCTCTAACACATTAGTCAACCCCAATTTATCACCTTGCAAGGCTACCGTATCCCCAAATTCTGCCAAGAGCCTGCTTATCACTTCAACGTGTTCGTTATAATCCGCATTAGCCAAATGTTCTCAGAATGTTCGTTTCCTTGATTGTATTTCTGCCTCCGAAAACCACAGAACCACTATCACAATTCCAATCTTGGAAATCCACTATATATGTGTTTTTCTGGTATCTCCTAGCTGTATCATTACAGTTTAATAGCTCCACCCACGTAACCCCATTCTTGGATACACTGTTTACCGATACCGTGCTAACAACTTTTCTGAGCTTTTCGCTGTTTTCAATAACACACACATCTGTGGGTTTTCTCATTTCCTTCAATTTAACTTTTACCATAATCTTTGAACCTGGTAGTAACATAATATCTTCAAATAAAACACCTCTATATTTGTGGTTAGTATCTCCCCTTGCCACCGCCCCATACAAATTACCACCCTCAGTATTATCCCGAGTATTGTTAGTATCAGAAATAACATCCATATTAGTATCATCACCAGCATTGTTAGTATCATTGTTACCACTATGAACTCTGATAGAACCCCCGTAATCATCTCCCATATCACCAACGTGTGTTTTAACATTACCTTTCCCCATAACACTCGTATCACCGCCATTAATACCACCGAGCACCTCTCCTCTTTCAATAACCTCCATGTCCTCCATTCTATTCACGTCCTCATATGGTATGAGATAACCCGTTTTTCCTATTGTTATCCCATTAGCACCCGCATGGATCGAAATCTTGTGTCTTTTACAAGCAGGATGACCCAACAAGATTTTATTACCTAACGCAATTCCTTTTATTACCAAAAAAGGTTCTGTTAACACTCTGTCACCGAGAGCAAACTGTATTTGAACACAACCCAGGGTGTTTAATCTATGAGCTTGCACATCACACACCGTCTCCGTTGAGGGCTGCAAAGGGTAATTGGAGAACATAGATTGATACAAATTATAGTCCATTAGATTTATTGATTCCGCCCGGTGTTCTATAAAAACCGGGATATCCACATCCCCTACTGTTCCATAGACTATAGGCTTGGGCTCTGGGGCGTCCCCCACGAGACCACAATGGCATATACCAGTCACCTGTACCCTTTTTGTTGACCGGGCTTCCAAAAATTTCGCCGATCCCTTTGCCCTCTGGTTTGACCTGCCTGGGAAGTTCTCACATTATAATTATCCAAGCAACCTTGAGGTGCAAGCCTCGCATCTCTCCATATCTGAGACGGACAAGACTGCCAATAATGATCAGTACTTTTACACATTCCAAACTATTTAACCCTACACATTTCTTTGGATGTCCTGGTTTATTGCAGTTGAAACAACGCAACTGCTGTTGCTTTTGATCGATCGATCTTTTGTTATACTCAACTTTTGCAGCACAGACAATGAGGAGAAAGTTCCGTGTCTCTCTGTATTCTATCCCTCGGGCCTGTCCCGTTAAAAATTATGCTATCTACAGTGGGACATTTAGACCTGTGTTTATCTATTTGGGTATAAAGTAATTCTTTGTCTGAGGTAGGCTCAACCTTTTCATCAAAGCTATCCACTATTGCATCGGGTACCTCGTGTAAGAGCAGGGAAAAATAGATCAGTTTATGAACATTATTTAGAGGGAGATTATCCCCTGTAACCCATTTAGATGTTTTCAATTTTCCTACCCAATCTGCCACGGCGTCAAACAGCTTTGAACTATGTTCTACAAGGCTATTAGTGCCTTTCCGTAGTTTATAAAGACCTCGAAGGTCTCTCACCATATATCCGTGTTCCTTTGAGCCATATGCTGTTTTCAAAAATGCTTGCAAGTCTGTCCAGGTATGACATTTTGTAGATTGGAAACTCCTTGACCTATGACTGAGGTCTCCCTTATTGAAATCTAGCAAAGCTTTTGCCTCTCTGAATGCCTCTACATCGTCTACTATATTCTTTCCCGCTAAATAGTTATTAACTCCTTCTATGAAGATATTTACAGGCTGTGACAATACGCCATCCACAATCCCTTTGAATGGGCTGACCCCAGCAGTAATGTTCGTCACGTGATGTAGTAGCGTCGTAGGTTTAGCATCCGCCATTTTATCTTGTTTCCCAAGGCTGTTTTTTCTGCTACACTTCCCCGATCTCAATAACATCAATGTATTTATATACACTAAACCCAATCAAGAAAAATCAACACAAATTTTCCCCCAATAATGGATAACAAAAGGTAAGAGTGCCCCGTCCCCAATCACAAAATCAACCCCACAAAAATGACAATAAAAAAAATAATAATAAGGAGGGGATAGGAAAAGAAAAAGAATGCAAGATGTTTCCGAGCCAACTCGCCTCTCTCTCTCTCTCTCTCTCTCTCTCTCTCTGGCGTGACTCGCTGCAAAAATCCCACTCAGGTAAGTTCGCCACACACAAATATAAGGAACATGAACAAGAACAAAAGGGTAAAGAAAATCCACAAAATATAAAGAGAAAAAAAATAAGAAAGAAAAAAAACCCGAAAATACACTTACGTCTTCATATGACCGTAAACCGAATTCATATACACCGCAAATATGCGCGAACTGCAAAACACTTTAATATGTCGAAAATTAAACTTTTCATCCTCACGTTTTTTTTAAACACCTTTATTCCGTAATCTCAAGAAATCAAACTGACTTGGCTTGGGAGAGGAAGTCTGAGGAACAGCTTCTCTCTGTCGAATCAGCAGTAATGACCCTGAGTTGCCTGTGACATGATTAATAACCTCTTTTCCTACCAAAAAAAAAGACGAAACCCCCTATTTCTAACTGGTCACCAGTCCCTTCGGAGCGTACCTACAGCTTGAAAGATATATAAAAAGCCTTTACCACTGCTACCACTGTTTTCCCCTCCTTATCCCCTAAACCTCACGAACTGGGAACTCTTACCTGTTGCCAACGGTGCCCTGTCTGTAAGATGTCACGAGGCTTATTAAGACTGCGTAAATATAAAATATACC